>NW_017670839.1:168348-197800 GCF_001879085.1 Nicotiana attenuata | reverse complement strand
CGAGTGGTACGCCTACCACGTGATACTATGAAATGGGAGCGAGTGGTACGCCTACCACGTGATACTATGAAATGGGAGCGAGTGGTACGCCTACCACGTGATACTATGAAATGGGAGCGAGCGGTACGCCTACCACGTGATACTATGAAATGGGAGCGAGTGGTACGCCTACCACGTGATACTATGAAATGGGAGCGAGTGGTACGCCTACCACGTGATATTATGAAATGGGATCGAGTGGTACGCCTACCACGTGATATTATGAGAAATGGGATCGAGTTGTACGCCTGCAACGAGAGGAAATTGAAGCAAGTGAAAGTGGTTTGTTTTCCCTTATTCTGTGTTAGAAGAAATCAGATGTAGTTTCTTTGTTATTCCTGATATTCCGTTTTATCTGCTACCCCATAAGCATGTTCCCCTCCCAGTTTTAATTGTTTACTTTCCGCTATTTTTTTTTGTTGTACTTGTATATATATCTGCACAGGTTCATCTGGTACTTTCGTCTAGCCTCGTCACTACTTCGCCGGGGTTAGGCCAGGCACTTACCAGCACATGGGGTTGGTTGTGCTGATGCTACACTCTGTGCATCTCTTTGCACAGATCCAGGTGTTGGAGCAGCATTTGAGTAGCAGTAGCATTCTGGGAGCGAGCTTTCAGTCCAGGGACATTCGAGGTAGCCTTGCTGACGTTCGCAGGCCCGGAGTCCCTTTCTATCTTATTCAGTTTGTTATCATTTGTACCGAGGCAAACAGTGTTATGTTTCATTCAAACCTTGTATTTAGTATTCTTTAGACGTTCGTGAGTATTGTGACACCAGTCTTGGGTAGCGGGTTTTGTTAAACTTCCGCATTTCCTTCAGTTAATTATATTTGAGACTTCCGCTTTATCATATTATGCTTTGTTTTCAATAAATGAACGATAATTGCTAAAAGAAGTAAATTAAGTTGGCTTGCCTAGCTCCTATTAGTAGGCGCCATCACGACTCCCGAGGGTGGAAAATCCGGGTCGTGACACAACACTTCCATCAGCTTTGTGTTTGATCTTATACACCCATCGACAACCTATTGGTTTCTTCCCTGTAGGTAAGGGAACTAGGTCCCAAGTGTGATTGGCATGGAGAGCCTCAAACTCTTGTGACATAGCTGTTTGCCAAGCAGGATTCAAGGCTGCTTCCTCATAAGATCCTGGCTCACTATCATGGCAAACACTTTGCACAAGCTGCTGACTATCAGGGGCTAATGAGGTGAAAGGGACATGATGATCTTTGGAGAAAAGGGCATTGAGAGAAAAAGGAGAATCTGAGTTAGATGTGGTGGCAGAAGAAGATGAAGTAGATGGAGGGTGAACAGTAGGATATAGGTTAGGCAAAGGACACACATAGTCTTCTAAATATGTAGGTAAAAGATGTTCCCTAGTAGACCTTCTAAGGCCATGATTATTCTGAATTTGAGTTGTTGAATGAATTACAGGGGATTGCAAGGATGAAGAGTGACTTGGGGGTGATACTATTGGAGTAGCTGCAGGTGAGGCTATATGGGAGGTGTCAGCTGAATCTGATTGTGGTCTAGACACACAATCAGTTGAATGCACTTCAGGAGGTGACATATCTACTGTAGGAAGGACAGAATTAAGCACCAAAGGAAAAGAGGAGGATTAATCAGGTAGAATAGCAAAAGGGAAGATGTGTTCATGGAAAATCACATCTCTAGACACATGAATTTTTCTGGTGGCCAGATTCAGAACTTTGTACCCTTTAGTCTCATAGGGGTACCCCACAAAGACATGAGGAGTTGTCCTAGGCTCAAACTTATCTCTATGAACTTTGGGTATAGTAGGAAACCACAAGCATCCAAAACTTCTCAAGTGGGAATAGGTTGGTGCTTTGTTATAGAGGATCTCAATTGGGAATTTATTTTTTAGATAAGTAGTGGGAAGTCTATTTATAATATGGGTTGCAGCCAATAGACATTCACCCCAATATTGCAAGGGCAATTTGGACTGGAAAAAGAGTGTCCTGGTAGTCTCCAAGAGGTATTTATGCTTCCTTTCTACAACTCCATTTTGTTGAGGAGTGTAGGGGCATGTTTTTTTATGAACTATCCCCTTGGACTGAAAACATGATAAGGTTTCCATATTGATAAATTCTGAACCATTATCTGATCTGAGACACTTGACACTGGATTTAAAATGAGTTTCAACTAAGGATATGAAGCTCTTGATGACTTGTAAGACATTGCTTTTACTACTTAAGAGGTGGGTCCAAGTGGCCCTGCTATGATCATCCACAAGGTGAAGAAATATTTGTAGTTATCACGAGTAGCAATGTGGTAGGGTCCCCAGAGGTCTACATGAAGAAGCTCAAAAATGGAAGTGATAGTACTAGTCTTGTGAGGAAAAGCAAGTCTAGGTTGTCTAGCCATAGGACAAATGGAGCAGAGGAAAGGCTGTTTAGTTGAGAACTGAATAGGGATGGAGGATAAATCTGTAATGCCACAGCAAGTCATCTTGATTCTTATCAGACAAGAGAGAATGTGAGGAAATGCATTGAGTTTTATTACTGATGGAGTTATTTACAACTAATTGTGAATGGAAAATGGGAACATCTACAGATGATTCAGGATGTTGACAGTGCAAACTATATACATCAGAAGGTTTAGACAAAACAGAACAAGAAACAGGTAAAGAGACATGTGAAGTAGAGCATGAATTCTTTAGACAACTCAAACACAGGAGGTACAAGCCATCCTTGACCTTACCAATCTCCAGAGGCCTCTTCATTGAAGGGGCCTGCAGTAGACAAAGAAAGTCAGAGAAATCAACCAAACCTTTAAGATGAGAAGCTAAAGAGTGAATTGATATAAGATTGTATTTGAAGGATGGAACATAGAGGACTCTATGCAGAACAATATATTTGGTGCTAATGTAACAGTTCCAATTTCTATAACTTTGACTCTATAGCCATTTGGTAGTGTAATTAACATAGGATACACTAAGGTATTAATGTGAGTAAGTAAGGATTTGTTAAAGGTCATATGGTTAGAGGCCCAGAGTCTAGGATCCAAATGTCAGCCCTTGATTTAAAGCATTTACATGAGAGCAGGCCAAAATCAACAGAGAGAACAAAAGCTGAACAAGCAAAAATACCTGCAAAGTTCACAGCTCCACCAGTAACATTGTTGTCTGAGTTATCACCTCCAGTGCTGGTCTGAAAGTGTTGAAGCAAAGTCACCAACCGATCATACTGCTCTCTGGTGAGACTCACATTGGAGTTGCTACCTTGAGTTTGTGTTTCTTCACCTTTCATGCAGAATGTATCGATTGGAGTAGTGTGTACATTAGCAGTGGTCCTTTTGCCTTTATTATACTTAGGATTCTGATTAAAATCTTGTGGATAGCCATGGAGCTTGAAGCACTTGTCTTTGGTGTGGCCAATACGTTTGCAGTGATCACAGAAATGACGTAGTCTGGCACTTGTGGAAGGATGATTGTTTGGGGAATAATTGGTTCTGAAGTTGTTATTCATAGGTGCTCTGTTGTTGAAATTATTGTACGAAGGTACATTAACATTCAAAGAAGCAGAATCGAGCATGAGTTGATTATGTGGCTTCACTTCTCGTTGCTTTTCTTCCTGAATGAGCAAAGAGAAGGCATGTGCCATGGAAGGCAGTGGATTCATCATGAGTATACTACCTCGCACTGTGGTATACACTTCGTTTAATCCCATGAGGAACTGAATAAGTCTTCTATCTTGTTCAGCCTTGTGCATATTCTCCTTATCCCCACAAGTGCACTAACAACTACATTATGACTTAGCATTTATCATGCTTAATTCCTCCCAGAGCTTCTTAATTTTCGTGTAATATCCGGTAACATTGAGGACTCCCTGAGCTAAATCGTTGATTTCCTTTTGGATTTGATACAACTTAGTGCCATTAGTCTGGTCGTACCTATCTTCCAATTCCCTCCAAAGTTCAAAAGCATTGTTAGCGTACTCGACACTATCAGCAATTTCCTTGCACAGAGAATCCAGGATCTATGAGGTTACCATATCGTCGCACCTTTCCCACTGACAAAATTGTGGAGAATCTAGATCTGGTCGCTTGTACTCACCAGTGATGAATCCTACTTTATTTTTGATTGAAAAAAGCTCTGAGGACGCTCCTTCTCCAAGATCGGTATCCGACGCCGTTGAACGGAGCTGTCACCAACATCGCACCAGGATTATCCGATGGATGCATGTAAAATGGGCAGCTTGGATTGACTCCGGGGTCAGTAGCGGCGACGTGGGTTGAATGACTTGATTCAACTCCAAAATCATTGTTTGGATCAAGGATAGCCATGAGAAATAGTGTCAATTTGTCAAAAATGAAGCGAGAAGAGGAAAATGTCGGATCGAGAAAATTGGGACGAAAATGGAGACGGTTACTGTATCTTTAGAATCCAAAAAAAATTGAGAAAGAGATTGAAGAGAATAGCGAGTAGAATACCTTGCTCTGATACCATATAAAACAATGAGAGTAACGGAGGAGCAGAGCTCAAGCTTGAGCTCCAATGGAGGAAACCTAGAAGGTTCTCGAAGAGAAACAGAGAAAAGAGAAGGTCGGTTATGTGAAATGAACTAACTGAATTGTATTAGACTATCAACTGAGTATATATATACATGTTACACGTGTATATTATAAAATGACCAATGTCAGCTAACTAATACACAATTAACTAGCTATTAACAAACTATTAACATAATAAATACACTATCTCAATAGGAATCACCTATGAAATTTTAGCAGAGAACCTAGGGAGTCTTCTAGCATGTGCCTATCGTTTGATGCCAGAATGATGGAATCACAAACGTATTTATAGGTAGGCTAAGGACTTTTAGGCAAATAGTTTAGCCCTAGGAACTTCTCCATAAATTATAATTGTCATATGGACTCCTAATAAAAATTGTGTCTTTCTATCAAAGAAACTACCATATATGCATACCTACAGAATATTATCTGATTATTATTTTCTTGGGAGACAAGGTAAATAATTTATTACCTAATATGTGGGCCACACTAAAAGTATCTAGAAGAGACTATAAATTCCTAACACATAAAACAAGTTACCCAAAAAAAAAAAAAAAGCATAAAACACATGGAGTATATATTTTTTTGGGTTAAACAGGCAAAATTTTGTTTAACTAAATATAGATATGTACGATACCGCTAACTCATTTGGACTCTAGAGCTAGACCGTAAAACACAAAATCCCTATAACCATCTGATAACTCACCCTCTTTCTCGTCATATACATTTTGCAATACAACTTAGACAGGGAAACTATCCAACTTTCCCAAAATGGTCTTCCATAATATGTACTACGAGAGTAATAAAACAACCTAATTAAGCTACGAAAGATTGTTAAGGGGTCGTTTGGTAGGAGGTATTAGAAAAAATAATGCAAGCATTAGCTCTGTGCATTACTAATACCTTGTTTGATACATTTTTTCAACTTATATATAACTGATACTTGTATTAATTATACATCATATTTGGTATTATCCTATGTATAAGTAATGCATAGCAAAACCATGACATTAGTAATACCAAGGCTATTAATGCATGCATTAGTATATAACTAATGCTTGCATTACTAACCCATGCATTACTAATACACCTTATTCCGCACTATTCTTATATACCCTACCAAACGATCCCAAAGGGGATATGGTGTTCATCATTTCTGCATACGTTTCCAAAAGTTAATTAATCAGTGATAAATGCTATCCTAACTGTCATAACCATGTTTAGCACTAATCAATAATGGCTTAAGTAAGAAAATTATTAGTTAATGAAAAAGCATGTCTTTTATCCCTTTTTATAAAAGGAAGAAAAAATAAAGCTGGTTTTGGAATGATGCAAATGACTGGCCACGTGTCAAGTTGCAGGTGACGTGGATATCTGCTGAGTCAGCAGCTATCACATGGATGTAAGGAGAGAAACTATGCTGCTCTAAGCCATGTGGACAAAGTTGAACTATAAGACAGAGGAGACTTGACTGTGTCTTAGTTGTGAATTTGCATTAAATAATAATGGTAATAATTAAAAAAAGGTTGTGAACTTGAATAAACTACAAATGTTAAATAAAATCTATTTATCACTCACCATGTCCCTCCAACTAATTTTGTTCATCAATAAATGATTGGAGCTAGCTCCTTTTTCCTTTTATTTAATCTAACTTCCCATCATTTCTAGTAGTATTATTTTTTAATTTCTCAACAATAATTCCAAGGTAGATTCCTTTAAATCAACCAACCCATTATCAAATACTTGACATACTAATGATCAGAAGACCCAAGACGAAATCTAATAGTTCTCACCATTTTTAAATGATTCTCTAAAAATGAAGAAAAGTTAAAATTCTTATAAATATTATAAAAATTATAAAGAATAATAGTACGTTATTTTTATCTGTCTAATTTTTGTTCTTTCTCCTTTTCTCTCATCACGTAATGGTGATTATCTCTCTTTTCCTCTATATTGTGTTTGTAATAAAATCTTTCAAGTGAAACAATAAATATTTCATTTATGATTAGTCAAATTAAATAAAGGTTTGAAATTTCATAACATTGCTATCACCTGAGCCCTCTTCTAGTCTTATTTTCATGCTCCCAATCGATATGCCAAAGAAGGAAGACTGACCACCGTCGATTCCGTCATGCTTTTCATGTTGAGATCGAGGATGGATGGGCAGGGTAGCCACCTAATTTATCCCTCATAAATTTGACCTGGTCCTTTAGTTCTCTGTTTTACGATGCAGAATTGGGACTCACCCGGGGCTCGTCCCGGGACGGAGCACTCTTAAAACGCCCCTGAGCTTATATGTAAGACTTAGTTTCATGAGACTTACGCCTCGGCCATCAGGACTTACGCCCTGGACACGCCCAACGCCCAGCATACTGGACTAGCCTAATAGAATTTTATGCAATTGTTTGTAACTAACCTTGTATACTTTTTTTCTTCATCATAAATTATTAAGTTGAGAGTATTTTATGTCATAATTAAAATAAAATTATTGCACGTTATCTATTAAGACTGCTATGATAGTAAACTTTAAATAAATCTTTCATTTAAAAAGTATTTATTTATTGACTTTTGTTATGTCTTTATTGTATAATAGTTCATATTTTTTTTATAATTATTTTCCTAAATATTATTTTTTTCACATTTACGAGATACAATATTCACTAATTTAATAGCTCAGTATTAGCTAGCACAACTATTTACAAATAATTAGCTATCATGGTATAGTATGGTGAATTATGTGTTACTTTATTAACTTGTTGAAACTTAAAAACAAATGATGCTAGAGAACCATATTTAAATTGTGAATTATGTTTTTATATACATTCTCTTTCAAATTGAAAGCATATTAAATAAAATGAGTATTTTAAAAAAGTATCAAATTATAATATCAAAATTCTTTCAAGATTCATTACTCATTAAGAGATACATATAAGATTTCGTATCAAATGCATTACTTTTGTTGTTTAAGATGCACGACGTTGCAGCTAATTTGCATATCATGATATATATGTCATACTTTTCGTATTATTCATAGTCAAATTATAATTTATAAGTCTTTTAATTAGATTAGTTGTTATAATTTTATGATTTTAATGTAATTTTTACAATTATTTTTTATTTTATACTATCTTAAAATTCTTGAAATTAGTAAAATTTAAAGATCCGTGGGACTTACGCCCCATGTCTCAGGGCTTACGCCTCGCCTCGTTAGAGGTAAAACGCCTCGCCTCACGCCCTCGCCTTTTAAAACATTGCTTTAATTTAGGGTTCAAATTCTTGCAATTATTCATAGGAAATTACGTTTTATCTCTAGATCTTTTTCTTAATTATTAAATATTTAAAAAGTTATATGTTAAGCTTTATGAGGGGTTTTTCTTCATCAACAACGTAATCGTTGAGGCATCTACAATGAAAAAATAGGAAGCTCTCAATAAAAATGAACCATGGTCTTCCATGTCCTTAATAATAATAGAGGTATAGTAAGATATGATTAGACTTCATTCTTAGAAAACCAATATATAGTAGTATTCTTTTCTTTTCTTTTTAATAAGAACAAATAAATACTAGGGTGAAAAGTTGAATGCCAGGTAGGTGCCGCAACAAATATAACTTGGGAAATAAATTATCAGCTTTGGAACTCTAAAAGGTCGCCACGCAATCGTTTCATAGGAAATTGATCCATTTCCAGTCACAATGTCTTTTTTTTTTTTTTATTTGATGTTAATTAATTTCTCATCTTGTGGGATCTCCCCAAAAAGATGGAAAAGAAAGAAAAAAAAAACGGAATCCATGTTGAAATACGGATAGGAGTGGGCCCTCGGGCATTTGAAATTGAATATGAAAATTTCGGTTTGGATATTCGATTTTTGGATTAAATAAATGGCAAATCAAATCTAATTTAATAAGCTTGGATTGGATCGGATTTTTTACGTTCGATTTTGGATTAATCGGTTTGGATATTTCGAATTTTCGATTTTGAGCCTATAAGTTTAGATGTTTCTTCTTCTTATAGAAATGAACAATCTAAATAAAGTATTCATGTTAAATTACCTAAAAAGTTCATCATTCTCACAGCAATCATCCAAATAAAGTATTCATGTAATGAAATCATTATAAAAAAAATATAACAAAGACATTAATAAGGCCGATAAGAAGTAGCAATAATAAAACTATGTCCAACTAGAAAGTATTCTGACAGTAGCTTAGTAATTAATATTGAATATATGAGATAATGTCTAATGGGTAGGGTATTGAACTTATTACTGTTGGCATATGGATAATGAACTACATATATTTGGATTTTCGGATATCCACAAATTTGAATTACCAAATCCAATATCCAATCCGTAATCCAAAAATTTTTAAAATTAAATCAGAAATCCAAACTGTAATCCGAAAATCCAAACCAAAAATCTAAAAAATTCGAATTTAGGTTTGGATTTCGAGTTTGCCCAAACTATGCACACCTCTAACTACCAGTAAGTATTTATATATTTATAGAAAAATGCATAAGTACCCCCTTGACCTATACCCAGATTTGTAACTACACACTTTACCTTCGTGGGATTTTTATTACCCCCCTAAATTATTTTAAAGTAGAATTATTTGCACCATTAAAGCTGGCGTGGCAGAGTGTGTGTATTTTACTATCCTTGGGAGAGGGAGAAGCAAGAAAAATGATTTTCAGATTTTTGTTTTTGCTTTTTTACTATTTTTTCTTACTTTTTTTTTCTTTTCCTTTTCTTTTTTCTTTGTCATTTTCTTTTACTTCCTTTTTTCGTTTCTTCTCTAATTCCGACGGATATTCATTCACCGGCGACTTTGTCTAACCGTTTTTCTTTCATATATTCTGTTTTTCTTTTTCCTCTTTCTATCATTTTCAAACACAAAATAAACTCTCAAAAAGATCTATACGTAAGTAAAGTAAAATACACTCAGATTTGGGGGAAAAAATTCATCATCGGAAAAATCTTCCCACGCCGGAAAAAATTCTTCTCAGCTTATATTCTTTCTTTTGCTCTTCCCTCCACACATTTTATGTCCTTGAAATTCCGACGACCACCATTTTATGTCGTCGGTGACCAAAACAAAAAGAAAGAGAATGAAATAACAAAAAAAAAATGAGAATAATAAGAAATATGAAAAAGGATAAGAAAAAGAAGAAAGAATAAAAAAAGTACTAAAGTGTATACTTGTCAAGAGTTTGGTTGTCTAGTTTTAAGCTGGTATTTATTCCATTTAAAAAAGTTTATGGGGGTAATAGGATTCCCACACAGATAAAGTGTTTAGTTGGAAATCCGGGTATAAGTCAGGGGGTACTTATGCATTTTCTCTATATTTATTCTTGAATATCTAACAGAAAACTCATACTTATTTACCGGGGAAATATATTCTTTAGATAAAAATAAAAAAGAATTAAGAGGAATGAGAAATTATGATTTTTTGGAGAAAAATAAAAATAAAAATTAAGAGGAACGTGAATGCTTCGTCAACTCGTTCTGTTATGGAGAAAAAAAAAATGCATTTTCTATAATGGAGAAAGGAAATTCATTCATAATTCATTGTTGGACTACAAAAAAAAATGAACTTACAAATTTATGCATAGATTGTGATTCAACTAGCAATCGCTGCAAAGTGCTAAGTATATTTTAAATAAAAAAGTACTACTATGTCTGTGGTAAAACGAATGTCGAAATCTGGAATGCGAGATTAAATCCTTAAAATTGTAATAGGTACCTTTGAAATTTAATCTGATGCTTTGTTGCAAATAAAATCTTCATATTTAAAAACTACATGAATATTTAACAATATATCTAAAATCTCCATATTAATTTTTTTTTGAAGAATTAGCAATATAATTTGTTTATTTTCTTGGAGAAAACATAGTCAGATAAATTTTGAAGAATTAAACACATAAAAAGATATTTGAGAAAAACCAGTCAAATAAGAAGTTGTTTAAGCCGCTAAATGATAGTAGTTCCCTATTGTTGAAGATATAATTAAGTAAATAAAAGCGTACTCTATCTAAAAATTTGTGTTAAGACTAATTATGTAATTTAGCCCTCTCATTATTTAGTTAGTAGTTAGTTAGTTCGTGTCAGCTGTAGCCAGCTCACTAGTTGGTTAGTCCGTATGTTTTTCTTTTGCTTTACTGAGCACTCTTGTATATAGTGGGAATTCCACTTTGAGTTGAATAAGATTTCAAGTTCCAGAAGATTCATTTCCTTCTCTTTCCTTTTCTCTCCCATCAAATGATGGCGTGAAAGGTCGAATCCTCAAATCTATTAGAGCTCACCTCGAGCTCAAGCTAATGTTTCATTGACAAACTTGATATGGTATCAGAGCCTCTCACAGGTTTCGATTCGTTCTTCTGGCTATGTTAACTCTCAATTGTTCGTTCTGCAATTCGATTAGATTCACACATGCAAGCTTCGATTTGTGTTAGTTTTGAATCATAGTGTATCTACCTATGTTGTTTTCTGTTCGCGGTTAGTTCTCTGAATTCTAGATCTGTAATTACTTCAGTTTCATCCTATATTCCTTTAATCGGTGAGAAAATTGTATTGTGCGATAATGACTATCGTTGACGATGATGAACAATCTACACAAACTGTGGCTGATTTTGCCAATCAGCCAATTGTTGACACTAGTAGTCCCTTCTATATGCATTCGCCTGATAATCCTAGAGCAGCACTAGTTCCTGTTCTATTCAATAGATTTGGGTATCGTTCGTGGAGAAGAGGTGTATTGTGAGCCCTATGAGTAAAGAATAAGCTTGGTTCATCAATGCAGAGTGTAAGAGACCAGATCCAGACTCATCAAAATATCGATTGTAGGAAAGGTGTGATGACATGGTGACTTTATGGATTTTGAACTCCTTAGCTAAGAAAATTGCAAACGCTGTTGAGTATGTGACAAATGCAGTTGAATTGTGTAGAGAACTTGAAGATCGATATGACCAAACTGATGGAACAAAACTATATCAAATTCAAAAGAAGATCAATGGCCTGTCACAAGGAACTCTTGACTTCGCTAGGTATTATAAAAAAATGAGAAGCTATGAGAGGAGCTCAATACTCTAATTGTACTTGTAACTGCACATGCAGAGCTAAGAAAAGTATGCACAAATATGAGCAAGACAGGAGATTAATACAGTTCCTCATGGGATTAGACGAAACATACACTGTGATTCGAGGTAGTATCCTCATGATGAATCCTCTTTCTTCAATTGCCCAGGCATTTTCATTGCTAATTCAAGAGGAAAGGCAGAGAGAAATCAGGCTAAGTCATCACTAATCTCTTGAAGAATCAACAGCATTGAATGTGAGCACAAGTAGACCAAATTCCTTCAGGACCAATTACTCTCCCAATAACAATCATAATAATAAGACCAGGCCCTTCTATGATCATTGTAAGAGATCAGGATACACTAAAGAGAAATGTTACAAAGTACATGGATATTCTCAGAATGTCAATCAAAATCAGAATCCAAACAAAAACCATAATCAGGTTTTCAACTTCAATCAAAATCCAAGGCAAAACTTCAATCATGGCCATGGTCACAATGGTAATCAGAACTTTAAGTTCAACAGAAGAAATAAAGCAGTGGCCAATGCATATATTGCAGCCATTGATTCACAGACAGCTGACAATGAGAGACCTACTACTCATGATAACACTCAAAATGTGTGACTCACTAAAAAAAGAATATGTTTAGTTAGTAAGCTCGTTGCAACATTTTCATCCTGGAAGAGGAAGAGATTGCACAAGCGGTGCCAACATTTCAAGTGGAGCAACAAACTTTACAGGTATTATGGCTTGCACATTTTCTATTGATTTTGGTAAGCTATAGTGTGAATGTTTCAAAAACAAGACTGCTTCATGGATTATATATTCAGGAGCATCAAACCATATGACCTTTAACAGATCTTTGCTAACAAGTATTATAACCGTACCTTATCCATTAGTTATACTTATGGCTACAAGGTGAAGGTGACAGAGGTTGGTAGTATGATACTCACTCCTAAAATTACCTTAGACAGGCTGATATTTGTCCTTTCATTCAGATATAACTTGATTTTTGTTCATTCTCTGGCTTCTCACCTCAACTGTCTTGTTGCAATTGCTCAATACAGCTACATACTACAGGACCCTTCAATGAAGAGGCCTCTGGTGATTGGTAGGGTCAAGGATGGATTGTACATCTTATGCCCAAGCTTCTTGAAGAGCAACAATTCAAGTCCTACGGCAAAGACTTCTGGTCCTTGTCCAACCACCTTTACTTGTTGCACTTGTAACACATAGTATCATTTTCACTCAGTTGTAAATAGCTTATTTCATGCCAATAAGTGTGTTTCTCTTCATCTAGTTGTAAATAGTTATGCATATAATAAAGGATAATTTTCTCTTATGAGTTCATCTTCTAATATATCTCCTCTTTTGTATTCTGGAAACAACGTAGATGTGTTGTGGCACAACAGACTTGTCATGTTCCCTTTGTTTAAATGAAAAAAAATTGCTCCATTCCTGTAGCCTTCTCTCCCAAGCAGCCTTTTAATTGCACCATTTGCCCTATGGCTAGACAAGATAGACTTTCATTTCCTCAAAGAACCAGTATATCTTGTAAGATCTTTGATCTACTGCATGTTGATCGATTCCCACTCATGATAGTCATAAATACTTCATCACCATAGTAGATGACTTAAGTAGATCCACATGGACACACCTCATATCTAGTAAGAGCAATGCTGTTCAAGTAATCAAAGCATTTGTCAACCTCGTGGAAAACCAATTTAGTGTAACTACCAAAGTTATAAGATAAGCCAATGGACTAGAATTCACTAATACAGAAGCAACTTTATTCTTCCAATCTAAAGGAATCATTCATCAAAGAACCTGCTCCTACACACCACAACAGAATGGTGTAGTGGAGAGAAAACATAAATACCTCCTTGAGACAGCCAGTGCACTTTCAATCCAAGTTACCACTAAAGTACTGGAGAGAATGTGTTCTTTGTGCCACATATATCTTAAATAGACTACCTTCTACATCACTCAAAGAGAAAATCAAAATATTCCCATCTGAGAAGCTTTGGATGCCTTTGCTATCCTATTGTATCTAAGCCACACATGGACAAATTTGAGGCCTAAAACAACACCACATGTTTTTATTAGATATACTTTCAACAAAAAAGGGATACAAAGTTCTAACTCTAGCACTAAGAAAATCCATGTTTCCAGGAATATAATTTTTAATGAGTCCATTTTTCTTTTTGCTTGTCAATCCTAATGAGGCTTATTAGCCTTCTGTCCTTCATTACATTCTTTTTATTGAGTCTTTGCATGATGACACAAACACTGCACAACATTAATCTGATGTTCTTACTGATCAACGAGGTTCCAATATCACACACAATTCTATGTCACCTGCATCTATTGCTTCTCCATCAAGTTCTATGTCACCTGTATCTCCACAAGCTTAGTCACCACAGCATCATGTAGAACAACCCTCTACAGAGCCTCTACAATTGAGAGAATCACATCATAGATTGCACAAAACCTCCTGGTTATTTGCAGTACTATATACATTCTCTCCCCAACCTTAAACCAAATAATGTTTCTCTCACTACTTTATTCTCTAAGAACCATCATATAACCTCTAATCTACTAACTCCTGATAGTCAGGTCCTTGTGAGAAATGTTTGTCATGACAGGGAGCCATCAACATACAAGGAAGCAACTATTGATCCTGTATGGCAAGCTGCTATGAATCAAGAGTGTGAAGCCTTGTACTCCAACCACACCTAGGACTTGGTTCCACTGCTAGATGGGAAGCAAGCAATAGGATGAAAATGAATCAATAAAGTGAAGCATAAAGTTGATTGTAGTATTGAGAGGTTTAAAGCAAGGTTGGTCGTCAAAGGATATACTCAGCAAGCAAGAATTGATTATACAGAATCATTTTCATCAGGGTGAAAATGACAGCAGTGAGGGCATTGATAGCAATTGTTGTAAAAAAGGGTTGGAGTATATCTCAACTTGATATAAATAATGCTTTCCTTCATGAAGACCTACATGATGAAGTATATATGCAGGTACCACCTGGACTTGTTGTGGAAAAACCAGGACCAGTTTGCAGACTAAACAAGTTCCTCTATGGTTTAAAACAAGCTGGTCGACAGTGGTATGCAAAGTTGACTGAAACCTTGTGTTCTAAAGGCTACACACACTCCTTGAATGACTACTCACTTTTCTGTAAAAGAACTGTAAAGTCCTCAGTATATGTTGCAGTATATGTGGATGATGTCCTCTTAAGTGGAACTGATCAAGAGGAGATAATAGAGCCAGAAGCCTTCATACATGAGAAGTTTAAGATCAAAGACCCGGGCCAGCGACATTACTTTTTGGGATTGGAAGCGATGTACAAAGATGGTTGAGTGATCATATCGCAGAAGAAGTTTATGTTAGACCTACTGAAGGAATACAGCTGTTTGGACTATAGTACTTGCTCCTCTCTACTAGATCCTACTGCAAAATTGAAAGCCAGGGAAGGCACTGTCCTACGGGATCCCTCCTACTATAGAAAGCTGGTGGGCAAGTTAAACTTTCTCACCAATACCAGAATAGATATTGCATACAATCTCTAACACTTGAGCCAATTCATGCAAGATTCTTGAGAACCTCATCAGAAGGCAGCTATTCATCTGCTCAAGTATTTGAAGACTGACCCCACTCTAGGAATTTTCATGTCAAATGATGCAGACCACACATTTAGAGCATATTGTGATTCTGACTGGACAGCCTACCCAGATATCAAGAGATCTATTACAAGTAACATTGTTCTACTAGGAAACAACCCTATTAGCTGGAAGTCCAAGAAGCAAGAAACTATATCTTTGTCTTTCGGAAAAGCAAAATATAGGGCCTTAAGAAAAATGATGGAAGAATTGGTCCGGTTGAGCAGATTATTTGAAGAGCTGACTATTCCTTTCTGTATGCCCATTGCAGTATACTATGATAGTTAGTCAGCTCTCCATATGTTACATCTCGCGTTTTCGTACGTTAAAAGCTTCGTCTTCAGTTAATTGATGTAGACTCGGGGATGAGATCATCTTGACGTTAACGTACTTACGCTATTTATAACAAGCGATAAATAAGTATTATGAAGGATAAATGGTACACGAATTAAAGAAAACGAGTTTCGTTGAAAGTGGCCAGTTTGGGATAAAATACGGGTCGAGCGATAATACCCGATAATTATGAACTAGTACCATGCAAGGTACCATATGACCATGGTAGTATATATATAAAGTATATAAAAAAATAAGTGGAATTTTAAGTAATTTGGGGCAATTTTTTAATTATGCGGGTAATTGGGGGACATTGCCAATTAACTAATAAGTGGATAAAAACTTAATAATTTACATCCCATGTGACGTGGCAGCATAAGGTGACTCTTAGTCACTCCAAGTATTAGGTGGCAACCTAGGCCTAACTTGATTATCCAAAACAAGACATAAGTCTTGTTATGGATCAGAAATAGAACAAATAACGTTAGAAGGCTTCCTTCTTGGTTTGAAAATTCAAGAACAGAAGACTAACAAAGTCGTTGATCACTTCAACAAAGTAAAAAGCTTGGTTCACATAAAAGAGGTTGTGTGCAATCATATATGCAGAAAGATGCTAGTTTTTTTTCCAAGCTTGTTCAAAGTTGAGATATTTCAGATCTTGCTATAGAGTTTCTTTTTGATAGAAAACTAAGAAGCTAAGCACGCTGCCACACCGTGCATTTCTTGGTTAGCTTGGAAACACGAAGCAAAGCAACTGTGCGCTAGGTCGTGTTGCGCTGAAACACTTGTTGGGTCATAATCATATTGATGCTAAATGCAAATGAAATAATCCAAAGAAGCAGAAGCCTAATTCCATTCAAAATACTTCAGCGTAATTCTCTCAAAATTTTGCGGTTACAAAAGAGTACGGTGCAATCTTCGCCAAGAATATTATATGGAGTTTTCCCTACTTCAGGTATGTTAAGGTCATCCTTTCTTTCTTTTGGCATGGTCCGAATTATACAGAACAAAACGAGCAAACGCACAGTTCCCATAAACTACTCTATTCATAGAAATACTAGGGGTTTCTATATTTTTGATTCCCCATGAGAATTATTATTATTTTCTGTTCATGGGTCTCAGAATAATACGCAGTTGAAAAACTTTATCCGGAAGGAATATTGAGATTATTACGTATTTTTCATGCATTTCACTCATTTATACATGTCCATTGACCCATGACCAGATGGCGTTATATACGCCTATATATGTAAATATATGTATATGGGATATGGGAAAAGGTTACGGCGTTATATACGCACCACCACCTGATCAGCTGGTATATGTTGATGATGTTGCCCACAGTGGCCGAGACGATATGATGGGATGCCCTCAGTGGCTTGATGATATTATGTATACCCTTACCTATGCATGACACGATATTTACACGCACGTGCATGACATTATAAATGTTTCAGAATTTACAAAGTTATTCAGATTTAAGGATGTGTTTCTTTATTCCATGTTTCATCTATGTCTGTTACGTACTAATTTTCATGCCTTACGTACTTAGTACATTTTTCGTACTGACGCCCTATTTCACGGGGCCTGCGTTTCGTGCCCGCAGGTGCAGGTAGGCAAGCTGACGGTCCCCCTTCTTAGGATCCTTGATCAGCGAGAGTTGGCATGCTCCACTTGATCCGGAGCTGCTTTTGATTTTGGTACGATATATATATATATATATATATATATATATATATATATTACTATTATTTTTCGTTAGAGGTCTGTAGACAATATGTCTAGCTGAGTTGTATCTGACCTGTCGGCTTTCAGTTTTGGATGTATAATTGTCTATAGAAGCCTTGCCGGCTCGCCCACTATATTCTGCATGTATACGTACATATGCCTTGTTGGCAGGTTTCCTTAATGTATGTTATTTTTGTAATTCAGCAGATGTTATTCAGGTTCATATCTTAGACGCATGCTTAGGGGTGTTTGACAGGTAGGAATCAGGCACCCGTCGCGGCCCATTGGTTTGGGTCGTGACACCATATTGTCGGAACCCAGTTTTTCACGAAAGAAATGAACATAAAGAAGTGGATTGCCATTTTCTGAGAAATAAGTTGCAAGAAGGGTTGATGTCACTCCACCACATCAGGACATACAATCAACTGGCAGACATCCTTATGAAGGCCTTGACTGGGATTAAGCATAATGCTATATTAGGCAAGTTGGCTGTGTTTACTGCACCTCCAACTTGAGGGGGGTGTTAAGATTAATTATGTAATTTAGCCTTCTCATTAATTAGTTAGTAGTTAGTTAGTTTGTGCCAGTTGTAGCCAGCTCACTAGTTGGTTAGTCAGTTATGCGTTTGTTTTGCTTTACTGAACACTCTTGTATATAGTGGGAGTTTCACATTGAGTTGAATCAGATTTCAAGTTCCAGAAGATTCATTTCCTTCTCCTTCCTTTTCTCTCCCATCACTGATGGCGTGAAAGGTCGAATCCTCATCTCCATTAGAGCTCACCTCGAGCTCAAGCTATTGTTTCATTGACAAATTTGATAATTTGAATTTTGGATAAGATGATCATACATTTCAACAATGATATTAGAGTATTAGGTACGAATCTTTCTTACAGTTTAAGTTTTTAGATAAAATATTTCATATCGCAATCAAAACATATAACCGGAATTTATAAGTTGACAAATACCCAAAATGTTGAGCGTACAAAAGTTGAAAGACTTGAATGCAAAGAATTATCTTTCCAGGGCATTGATCAGGAGAAACAATTTTTTGCAAGGATGAGACATTTAACATCATAGTAAAGTTTGGTTATAATTCAGGAGAAGGTAAAAAATTACAAATGAAGTCTATATGTCTGCAGATTATTCTATTGTGTTATTCGTTCCAGGTTTGAAGATAAATTTACTCATTGTGGGAGAAACTCAAGGCAAGGGCGTGAGTGATTATCAATGATTAAGTTTTCATAATAAAAAATCCCGAAATTGGGTTGATTGCTAACAACTTGTTTGGATGGTTGTTCCCCATTGTATCGTATTGTATTGTTACTGTATACGGTCGAAATCAGGTATGCCTGATTTCCCGGGCTCGAGGGGTCGCCTTAAGCCCGAGTTCAGGCAAGGTCGAGTTCGAGCTTGATGGACCAGACTCGAGCTCGAAGACAAAGTGCAATGCCCGAGGATCAAAGTACGATGAGTATTGAAGCCGAGTATGCTCAACCCCAAATTAATACCGTTATGGATTTGTAACATAATGAGCAAGATTCTTGCCACGTCCCTAAGATCATGGCGTAAATCCCGGAACAGATTTGTACGAATCCGTACTAGGCGGTTAGACAACTGTCCCAATAAGATTCTTTACTGTAAATGGAAATGTACCTTATTTAGGGTTCCCCTATTATGTAAAGGGGACCCCAATCATTTGTAAACATCATCTAATCATTGACAAAGAATATACTCTCTTATTTTTCTTGCTCATTGTTCTTCAGAATTGTCCTTTAGCTTTATTATTCTTATTTTATTGTTCTTGACCCATCTCGAGGTCACTGGACTAGAGGTCGATACTGCCTAACAACACTGGTTTGATTTATTCATTTCTTTCATTCATAATTTATACTTCTTGATTATTAATTGGTATTGAACTAAATCACATATCTTATAACCACAAATCAAATTTAATAATTACTCTCGAGGTAAACAGTTTGGCGCCCACAGTGGGGCTAAAGATAATAGTGATTATTTCATTACTGATTCTCATAACACACGTTATTTTTACACTTTTTCTTGTCAAGAATTTTTGATTCTCAGGATTAAACATATCAAACTTGCAAAACGCACCTGTTCATGGCAACGAAGGTCTTGGATTTCATGGGGAAAACAACAATGTAGGAGTCAGTGTACCACCGATAAACCTTGGGGAAGTGCCAAATGTGGAACCAGTTGATGTTAGTTCGCACATTGCTTTGAATGTAGATTTAGGCGCAGACCCCGGAGGAAGTGTACGCAGGGAGGCCCGATCTGGGGGCCAAGGAACACAAGGTATAGGAGATGGGGGAGTCAACCTCCAAGTTATATTCGAGATGCTACAAGCTCAGCAGATTGCCATCGCTCAACTTCAGAGTCAGAATAAAACTCCGAGCATAGCCGAACCAGAAAACACTCGACGTGCTGAACCGGCGCCAGAGAGGTCAATCGAAAATGGCTTGGGGACTGACCCCACCATTATGAGAATGATCGAAGAGCTCACCAAGAGGATTGAGTCCGCGGAAAAGAAGATTGAGGACAATGTTAAAAAGGTGAAGACTTATAACTCCCGTATTGATCAAATACCGGGGGCACCCCCGGTCTTGAAAACTTTAGATGCCAAAAAGTTCATACAAAAACCACTCCCTCAGAGCGCGGCTCCGATGCCCATTCCTAAAAAGTTTTGCATTCCCGATATACCAAAATATAACGGGACAACCGACCCTAATGAGCATATTACCTCATATACTTGCGGGATTAAAGGAAACGACCTGAATGATGATGAGATTGAGTCAGTATTGTTGAAAAAATTTGGGGAAACTTTGTCGAAAATGGCCATGATTTGGTACCACAACTTGCCCTCGAACTTTATCGATTCATTTGCTATGTTAACAGATGCCTTCGTGAAAGCACACGCCGGGTCCATAAAGGTGGCGACGAGAAAATCGGACGTTTTTAAGATAAAACAGAGGAACGACGAGATGTTATGGGAGTTCGTGTCTAGGTTTCAGATGGAGCGAATAGAATTACCACTGGTCTCAGATGACTGGGCAGCACAGACTTTTGTGCAGGGTTTGAATGAACGGAGTTCGATCGCGTCTCGAAAATTAAAGCAGAATCTGATCGAGTATCCAGCTGTGACGTGGTCAGACGTGCATAATCGTTATCAGTCGAAGATCAGGGTCGAGGACGACCAGTTGGGAGCCCCCTCGGGTTCAGTTCATCCTAATAGATTGGCAGCCAAGCGCCCAAGGGATACAGACAGTGAATCAAGGTTAAATAAGGAACGGTATCAGCCGTATGTCAATCGGAGAAACAATGGCTCGGGTCGTAACGCCCCTCGGAATGATCGAAGAAATGATCGAGGTCAAAGTTCTCGGGGACTCATGAGTAAGAATGGGTTCGATAAACATACCGACCCCGCGGAGGCACCTCGATTGTCGGAATATAATTTTAGTTTAGATGCATCGGGGATCATGTCAGCTATTGGGAGAATCAAAGACACCAGATGGCCCAGGCCTATACAAACCGATCCTTCTCAAAAGAATCCAAACTTGATGTGTAAGTATCACGACACACATGGTCATAGAATCGAAGACTGCAGGCAGCTAATGGAAGAGGTAGCTCGGTTGTTCAATGAGGGTCACCTTCGAGAATTTCTCAATGATCGAGCCAAGAACTACGTCAGGGAGAGAGATGCAAGAAGAAAGAATGAACAGGAAGAACTACAACATGTAATCCACATGATCAATGGCGGTGTCGATGTCCCACAAGGACCTGTATTCAAACGCACCAAGGTGTCGATCACCAGAGAAAAACGGACTCGGAGCTTTGTGCCCGAGGACGTCCTATCATTCTATGACGAGGAAGTGAAAGGCATATCCCAGCCGCACAATGACGCCCTGGTAATTTCTATTCTTTTAATTAAATTTCAAGTTAAACGTGTTCTAGTAGATCCAGGTAACTCAGCAAACATTATCATATCGAGGGTCGTCGAACAGCTCGGCCTACATGATCAGATTGTACCTGCATCTCGGGTCCTAAATGGCTTCAACATGGGAAGCGAAACAACAAAAGGGGAGAATCCTACCAGTAAACATAGCCGGGACCATACAAGATACAAAGTTCCATATCATCGAAGGCGACATGAGGTATAATGCACTCCTCGGGAGACCGTGGATACACAACATGAGGGCAGTACCTTCAACTCTTCATCAGATGATGAAGTTCCCAACAGAGGATGGTGTGAAAACGATTTGCGGAGAACAACACGCTGCAAAGGAAATGTTTGCAGTAGATGAAGTGACGCCGATACCAGATCCTTCGACCTCGGAAAAGTCGAACACCAAAGGTAAGCAGACGACTAAATAGCAATCACCGCCCCTTGCCTCGACGGAATCGGAGCAACAGGTAATCGAAGATGAAGAAGAGGATTTCCTTACTCTTCGAACTTTCGTCGTTCCCAAAGAGTCCGATGAAACCAAGTCAACGGTCGAGGAGCTGGAGCAGGTCATACTGATCGAATACATTCCCGAAAGAAAGGTATTCCTGGGAACAGGATTAACCCCCGAACTCAGAAAAAACTCATTCAATTTCTTATTGATAATATGGATTGCTTTGCTTGGTCCCATTTAGATATGACAGGGATTCCACCGGAAATAACAACACACTGGTTAAGCCTCGACCCCAGGTTCAAACCGGTAAAACAAAAAAGGAGGCCCCAGTCGTAGGTGAAGCATGCATTCATAAAGGACGAGGTAACCAAACATCTTAAAATAGGGTCTATTCGGGAGGTAAAATACCCCGAATGGTTAGCCGACGTAGTTGTAGTTCCTAAAAAAGGAAACAAACTTAGAATGTGCGTAGATTACAAGGATTTAAACAAAGCATGCCCAAAAGACACTTTTTCACTTCTCAACATCGATCGTATGATCGATGCCACGGCCGGCCACGAGATCCTAACTTTTCTCGACGCCTACTCCGGGTACAATAAAATTCAGATGAACCCGGAGGACCTAACTTTTCTCATTTATCACTAAATTTGGAACTTATTGTTACAACATAATGCCCTTCGGGCTAAAAAATGCAGGAGCTATATACCAACGCCTAGTTAACAAAATGTTCGAGGAACAGATAGGTAAACCGATGGAAGTTTACATTGATGATACATCGAATGGTTAACCAACGTAGTTGTAGTTCCTAAAAAAGGAAACAAACTTAGAATGTGCATAGATTACAAGGATTTAAACAAATCATGCCCAAAAGACTCTTTTCCACTGCCCAACATCGATCGTGTGATTGATGCCACGGCCGCCCACGAGATCCTAACTTTTCTCGACGCCTACTCCGGGTACAATCAAATTCAGATGAACCCGGAGATCCTAACTTTTCTCATTTATCACTAAATTTGGAACTTATTGTTACAACGTAATGCCCTTCGGGCTAAAAAATGCAGGAGCTACATACTAACGCCTAATTAACAAAATGCTCGAGGAACAGATAGGTAAATCAATGGAAGTTCGCATTGATGATATGTTGGTTAAGTCCCTGCGCGTAGAGGACCATTTAACTCATTTGCAGGAAATATTCAAAATCTTGAGGAAGTACAACATGAAGCTTAACCCGGAAAAATGTGCCTTCGGAGTCGGCTCGGGTAAGTTCCTTGGCTTCATGGTGTCGAATCGGGGTATCGAAATTAACCCGGACAAGATCAAGGCCATTGAGGATATCACGATCGTGGATAGTGTGAAGGCCGTGCAAAGACTAACAGGACGAATAGCCGCCTTGGGTCGGTTCATTTCAAGGTCATCAGATCGAAGTCATAGGTTCTTTTCCTTGCTCAAAAGGAAAAAGGATTTCGCGTGGACCCCGTAATGCCAGCATGCCTTGGAAGAATTGAAACGATACTTATCGAGCCCACCTTTACTTCACACCCCGAAGGTATATGAAAAGCTTTACTTATATTTGGCAGTATACGAGATAGCGGTAAGTGGGGTACTAGTTCGAGAAGAGCAAGGTACGCAATTCCTTGTTTATTATGTAAGCCGATTTCTAGGAGATGCTGAAACTAGATACCCCCACTTAGAAAAATTAGCACTTGCATTGATAAGCGCATCTAGAAAGCTAAAGCCATATTTTTAGTGTCATCCCATATGTGTATTAACCACTGACCCTCTTCGAAATGTTTTGCATAAGCCCGAGCTATCAGGCCGATTGGCCAAATGGGCCGTCGAACTTAGCGGGTAGGATATCAAATATCAACCCCTAATGGCCATCAAGTCTCAAATCCTAGCTCACTTCGTGGCCGATTTTATGCCGACCTTCGTACCCGAAGTGGAGATAGAACTCCTGCTAATATCGGGTACATCATCGGGGGTATGGACCCTTTTCACGGACGGTGCCTCGAATGTGAAAGGGTCCGGGCTTGGCATTGTCTTGAAGCCACCTACAGGTAGTACCATTAGGCAATCTATCAAAACTTCTAGGTTGACTAATAATGATGTCGAGTATGAGGCCATGATTGCAGGTCTCGAGCTAGCTAAGAGCTTGGGGCAGAAGTCATTGTAGCCAAGTGCGATTCATTGTTGGTGGTAAACCAAGTAAACAAAAGTTTCAAATTCCAAGAGGATTGGATGCAACGGTACTTGGATAAGCTACAGGTAACTTTGCACCGCTTCAAGGAGTGGACTCTGGATCATGTGTCTCGAGAACAAAATAGTGAGGCCGGCGCGCTTGCTAATTTGGGATCCTCGGTTGAAGAAGATGATATCGTCCCGGGGACTGTCATCCAATTATCGAGGTCTGTGGTGGAAGAGGGTCATGCCGAGATAAATTCTACAAGTTTGACTTGGGATTGGAGGAATAAATATATCGATTATTTGAAAAATGGAAAACTCCCGTCGGACCACAAAGAATCAAGGGCCCTACGAACCAAGGCTGCTAGGTTCGCATTAGATCAAGATGGAACATTGTACAGGAGGACGTTCGATGGACCATTGGCGGTATGCTTAGGGCCGAGGGACACCAACTATGTTCTACAAGAAATCCACGAAGGTACTTGTGGGAATCACTCCGCTGCCGAGTCTTTGATTCGCAAAATTATTAGAGCAGGGTATTACTGGGACAACATGGAAAAATATACTCAGGAGTTTGTCAAGAAATGTGATAAGTGCCAACGGTTTGCACCGATGATCCATCAGCCCGGAGAACAANCTCTACCACAACCCCAGGTAAAGCTAAATTTATTTTGTTTATGACTGATTATTTTTCTAAATGGGTGGAAGCACAGGCCTTCGAGAAGGTCAGAGAAAAAGAAGTTATTGACTTCATCTGGGACCACATCATATGCCGGTTCGGGATACCTGCCGAGATTGTATGTGATAATGGAAAGCAATTAGTCGGCAACAAGGTAATGGGGTTCCTCGAAGCACACAAAATAAAGAGGATCTTATCAACACCATACCACCCGACCGGGAATGGATAGGCCGAGTCAACAAACAAAACTATCATTCAAAACTTAAAGAAAAGATTGGACGATGCAAAGGGAAAATGGAGAGAAGTTCTACCCGAGGTCCTTTGGGCATATCGAACAACATCGAAGTCTAGCACGGGGGCTACTCCATTTTCTTTAGTATGAATTTCTCCTTTTGTCCATTTGAAATTGAAACTAATCCATTGCAGGTGATCGATCGAAGATATTGAAGACACCTTTCTACAAGAAGGCCTTAGGTTTTAAAGCACGCATTGCACTCTTTTTCGCTTATTTTGTCCCAAATGGGTTTTACCGGCGAGGTTTTTAATGAGGCAACAACTATGTGCTACCTAAGGAAAACTCAACAGTATCCAAGACTTCTTTTCAATCAACCTCGAACACTGGGGGGCATTGTCGCACCCCCTTTTTCTCACGAAATCGGGTTCGTGACGTTTTGGTTGAGACAACTCGTTCCTTTTGGGAAAGGGGTTTGCATTTTGAAGAGTCGCCACCTAACGATTTAAGGTGTGTTAGGTCACCTATAAGGTTCGTTTATAACTACGTTTGATAACCAGAGACAGGGTAAGGGCTTGAAATTATCCTAAGGGGAAGGTGTTAGGCACCCCTCAGGATCCACTAGTGTGGTTCCCGTCTAGACAGTTTTGTGTGAATTTGTACAATTAGCAAATAAATAAGTATGGCTCAAATAGTAGGGGATTTAAGTTTAAATACACAGATGCTTGAAAAAAAACAGTTAATGAAAAGAAGTACAATCTAAGCATATTTGTGAATGTAAAGGAGTGTCCTATGTTGGTTATCCTATAGGATCACATCAGTACAATGCCCGGTAATCACTCCTTAAAAAGGGGCTACGCGTGGCATTAGTGCACCGGTCATCATATCCATATCTACCCTTTCCCGTCCCGTGAAGGTAATTAAAGCGAGGGTTGGTCTCGACCCCTATTGCATGATGTTACCCGTCCATTCCTATCAGTCCCGGAGGAATTTAGGACTCCTATCCTATAAAGGGGTGGGGGTTCTGGGACGACCCTCAGGTTTAAAGGCAAAATACTAGGCGACAAACAAGAACACATAGGACTGCATTTAGGGGGGAAAACACAGAAAACAGATAGAAGGCTCAGATATACATCCACAAGTAATGCACACAGACAACACGACTCATACACGGGTAAGGTCCACATTCAGATCCTAACAAGGTATTTAAGTGATTTTAAAACATAACAGAGGCAGATTTGATCACATGACTCAGAGGAGAAGTCCTAATTAAGCTTGCCTACTGATTTTAACATGCTGACAGTTAAACATTAATCACGAAGACAACTCTAGTTTTATTTTAAAGATGATTGCCTAAGGCTTGCCTAGGCGCGGAATACAGATGACTACATTTTATATAGTGAAACAAGGCAGGTTTTTTTAAAGCAGACTCTTGAATCCTTATAGGCACGATATCTAATGACAAATCAAGGCAGTTTTTGAAAGAACTTGTTTTAGAGAAAATAAAACATTAATTAAACCAGTTTCGAAACGAACTAAAATGTGGACTGGGTTGATTTATTTAACTAAGCTAGTTAAGATCTATAGGCAGAATTTCTAGAGTTATTCCCTATAGGCATGACATCTAGTTGTTTGACACTGATTTCAGAAACTTTGCAGGCATGATGACCATTGAAAGAAAACATGTAACACTTGTTATAACAACGCTAGATTAAATTATATCCTATAGGTATGGCATCTATTTATGAAACTGATTTTGAGACCTATTAAACATGATTTCTAACATGGTAAGGCAAGTATAGTAAAATCCTACTAAACATGATTTCTAACATGGTAAGGCCAAACATAGTGAAATGTAAAGTCCTATAGGCATGGTTTCTAACATGGTAAGGCCAAACATAGTGAAATGTAAAGTCCTATAGGCATGGTTTCTACCCGCCTTACCCCACAAACATGTAAATACCTGCCCTTTTCACTAGTTACCCCAATATTCGTTTACAAATTATTACAGACCATGTGAATGAATTACATAAGAAAAGTAAAAATTACACTATAGAGAGCCTGAAACAGGCCCAGACTTTCAGCACCTGATTAGGACTTCCTCCCTGAGTTATGCAATAAACCACCTCAAGTGCCAAGATTGTTCAATAGCCTTTCTCATATCTGGGTGTGTTAGAGTTCCCTAAGGACCTCTAGGGGTCTCGGGCAGTGCTCACACCCATATTGCATAATCAAGATAGAGTAAGTGCAGTGTGGAAAGGCCAACTTTTATGTGTCCAAGTTCAGAGGGAACTCAAGGGTCCCAAGGCAAGGCTTACACAAAAGGGGCAAAGCCTAGTGGCCTAAGAGTATGTGTGAGAGTGCTTGACATAGATTTAAAAGAGTTGAGTTGGAAATAGTTTTGAAAACGATTAGTTTGAAATAAGTTTTGGAAGGCAGTAGAAGAGTTTGCCTTAGTGAAAAGAAGAGGAACAGGACAATCAGCAACTGAAAACAAATCATAGTGCAAACACAAACAGGGAAGGAGGCATTGGGAACATACAGGTTTGAAACCACATAAATGGGGAAACATTTGATGCTACAAATATACAGAACATCTATGAATCCATTGATCAAATCAATCATGGTAATAGACATTTAAAACATAGGGAAGAGTGCAACATGATCATGTTGAAGACAAGGGTTTTGTTGAACAAAGTTTGACACTACATGGTTATACCAGTTAGGGAGGGGTAAGGGAACTAAGTGAACATGCTGGACAAGTATCAAAGAACTAAGTAAAGTCTGATATAATGATTACACACAAGGCAAGAATTTAGACATGCTTATCAACATCAATCATAGAAACAAATTGAATAACTAGTACAGTAGCAAGCATGGATGTATAGGCATGGAACGCATAAAGTTGAGTTTCAAATTTAAACTAGAGACATACCAGTTGAAGAAGTAAAGTGCAGAAAGTAAAGAAGGTAGAGTTCCACAGTCTAGCCTTGGCTTTCAGCCGGCTAGACAAGCAGTTTGCACAAGTGGCAGAGAAAGAAGAGAGAGTTTGAGTGTGTGTGGGTGTATTCTGAACTACTGTTCGTGTCTTAAGACTGTAGAAGAGAGTCATTTATATAGTAATTTGAAAACTGGTTAAAATAAGGCAAGAATCAATTCTTTAGTTATTATAGAACTCAGTATAAAAAATTGGTTCGAATCTCCCTTTAATTAAGGGAGTCAGTGTAAATGGTAAAGAGCAGGTGGCAAGTAAGGAAAGAAATCATACACGGCTAGAGTATAACAAATAAGGAAAGATTTCAAAAATAGTACTAGTATAGAACAGGTAATTAAGGCTAGGTTCAGAAAATTTTCAAACTAAGGAGACAATCAGTAGCAATGCAAACAAGGCAAGAAAAATTAATTAAGGCAAGCAACTAATCAAATTAAGTGGAAAGGTAGGGGTCGGGGGGTCTATAGGGAAATGTTCAAATCACACCAAGTAATAAGGAATTCAGAATCAATCAAAGAGAAAATCATGGAAAAGAGTCAGCATGTTTAACATATATATAGAGTAAGACATAGGTAGTCACGAATTAGCACACGACTCTAGCAAAACATGATGATAAAACGATACTGAATCAGTGAGAAAGATGCAAGTCTTGATGCGAACAGTCAAGATGAACACAAACACATAGAATTGATGTAAGTCTAGGCTGAGAAACTCAGTGGAAGCATATCAAGGCAAGGCAGTCACAAGAAATCACAAGAACCCAAAAGAAATATGAGAATTAGTAAGTCATGATAATACAACCAAACGAAGAACCCGAAAAATTAGGGTTTTCGACGTAGGCTAGTTAGGGTCAAGGAAGAACTCAACAAAATTAGTCAAAACACATAGATTCACTTAAAACCGAAAAGTGTTTTGAAGAAAAGATTTTCAAAAATCCTAGTTTAGGAAGATGACAAACCGCTCGAAAATCAGGAGATTTTCCATAAAACAAGTAAAATAAATTTGATCCTTCTCAGATCTGTACAGATCTAAGAAGTTTAAGAGACGAAATTAGTGTTTTTATCAGAATAACTCGAATAGAGGAAAAAGCTTAAACAAACGTTTGTGGATTAATACAAAAATCAGAAGAAAGAAGCATTTTTGAAAGGTGTTTAAGAACCCTAGTTCGAAGGTGAGGAGTTATTTTAGAAAAATCAGAAAAACCTTTGAGGAAAACAACAAATGCTCATAATATACACAGATCTAAGACAGATCTAAAAGAAATCGAAAAATCTTAAGAGTTAGGGTTTCAGAGAACCCAGAGAAGATGAGAAAACCTTAAAGTGTTATCGATTTTAGCCGGAAAAGCCATAGATCTTACTCAAACAACCATGGATGGCCAAAAAATGGCATGAAAGACCATGGATAGGAGTTGAACCGCTCCAGGTTCACCTGAGGACCTCAGGGTAGTGTTAAACCGGCGTGGGGTGAAGCAGAGGCCAGGAGATGATGAGAGGCCATGGTTTCCGACGAGGGAGGTGACCGGAGAAGGTGGACATGGTCCATCGGAGAGGAGGAGAGAAGAGAAGGTTCTAGAGAGAAGTCAGAGATA
>NW_017670839.1:73098-165409 GCF_001879085.1 Nicotiana attenuata | reverse complement strand
AGCCGTTATGCAAATTGGAAGGCAGAATGGTAGCCTTATGCAATGCAGATGCAGATGGAGGTAGAGCTTAACCTCGGAAGGCAGAATGGTAGCCTTATGCAAGAAATAAAATAACAAATGACAGTGGAGTTTTCTTAGCTGAGAGCAGATTGCAGCGTTGTGATTACTGGGCGCATTGTGACTACGGAGCATTACTTGTGTATGCTGATAGCAAATGTTGGCACGTGCAACGGTTCTGAGAATCGTATTTTTGAACAATGTTTGTCCACTGGGCGTACAGTATGTTTAAGGATTTCGCAATCCTAGTGCTTGCATCCAAAGAAAAATTGTGAGTTTCGTAAGGGGGAAGGTTAGTTCGTATCCCCGCTGGCTTTGCTTGACTTGTTTGGCTTTGATCTGGTGATACCGTCTGTATCATTGGGGTAGCGTTGCTAAACAAAGCAGTTTCAATAATAAACGTGCATGATTTTGTAAAAGCATGACATAAATGTATAATAAAAAATAGCTTTCAGATGAACCGACGACTGTGACGTAGTTCAGGACATTACAACCTCTCCTGCTACGGAATTTTGAGGGTCCTCCTCAAAATTCTGCCCCAGTTTGATGGGTTGACGTTTCTGACTGCTGCTCGTGCGGCGGTCGGCTGAAATTACTTCAGAATTTAGAGGGTCCTCCTCAAAATTCTTCCCCAGTTTCCAATTGCGGGGGGAAATAAAATTTTTATTGAATTGTGACCGAACCCGTAGGGCTGCCTACGTATCCCTTCTTAAACGGGAATTAGGTCAGGCGTAGTGCAATTTGCATCATATAAGGTAAGCATAAAGATTACACATAGTAACGCTTGACTGCATCTGAATCGGCTTTGGCCAGACATCTCCGTCCATTTCTGCAAGTATGAGGGCTCCTCCTGTTAGAAACCGGTGAACCATTTATGGACCCTGCCAGTTGGGAGAGGACTTCCCTTTGGCTTCATCTTGATGCGGAAATTTTTTCTTCAACACCAGTTGCCCCGGTGTGAGCTGTCTTAGCTTGACTCTTTTGTTGAAGGCTTTGGACATTCTGTTCTGATAAAGTTGACCATGGCAGACTGCATTCATTCTCTTTCCGTCTATAAGGGCTAGTTGCTCATAACGATTTTTTACCCACTCTGCATCATCGAGCTCAGCTTCTTGTATGATCCTTAAGGAAGGAATTTCTACCTCAGCGGGAATGACAGCCTCTGTACCGTAAACCAGCATATAGGGGGTTGCCCCGGTTGATATGCGGACTGTGGTGCGATATCCCAGTAGAGCAAATGATAACTTCTCGTGCCACTGTCTATGCTTCTCTATCATTTTCCTCAATATCTTTTTGATATTCTTGTTGGCGGCTTCTACAGCTCCATTCATCTGAGGCCTGTAGGCTGTGGAATTTTTGTGTTTTTTCTTGAAAGTTTTGCACATAGCTTTCATCAAGTCGCTGATTAAGTTGGAGCCATTATCAGTAATGATTGACTCTGGAATTCCGAATCGACAAACAATGCGGTCGCAGACAAAGTCTGCCACAACTTTCTTAGTCACTGCTTTGTAAGATACTGCTTCGACCCATTTGGTGAAATAGTCGATGGCTACTAGGATGAACCTGTGTCCGTTGGAAGCGGTAGGCTCGATTGGTCCAATAACGTCTATTCCCCCGGCGGCGAACGACCACGGTGAGCTTGTTGCATTAAGCTCGTTCGGAGGTACCTTTATCATGTCCGCATGTATCTGACAGCGGTGGCATTTCCGGACATACTGGATGCAGTCCGTTTCCATAGTCATCCAAAAGTAACCAGCCCGGAGTATCTTCTTTGCTAAGACAAAAACGTTCATATGTGGACCGCAAGTCCCAGCATGAATTTCCTCTAGTAGCTTGGATGCTTCCTTTGCGTCGACACATCTCAATAATCCTAAATCGGGAGTCCTCCTATACAGGATTCCTCCACTGTGAAAGAAGTTGTTGGACAATCTCCGAAGTGTGCGTTTCTGAGTAGGATTTGCAAGCTCTGGGTACTCTCCTTTTGCCAAATATTCCTTGATATCATGAAACCAAGGCTTTCCGTCTGCTTCTTCTTCAACATGGGCATACTAAGCTGGCTGATTATGGATTTTCACCGGAATGGGATCAATGAAATTCTTGTCTGGATGCTGTATCATAGATCATAGGGTAGCCAATGCATCGGCGAACTCATTCTAGATTATGGGAACATGTTGGAATTCCGTCTTTGTGAACCTCTTTCTCAACTCCTGTACGTGGTGCAAATACGGGAGTATCTTGGAATTCTTGGTTGCCCATTCTCCTCGTACCTGATGTATAAGTAAGTCTGAATCTCCAATCACTAGTAGCTCTTTAACGTTCATGTCCATGGCCATTTTGAGTCCTAAGATGCAGGCTTCATACTCGGCCATATTGTTGGTGCAGGGCAACCTGAGTTTGGCAGACACCGGATAATGCTGACCGGTTTCTGATATTAGGACTGCTCCTATGCCAACTCCTTTGAAGTTTGCTGCTCCATCAAAGAACATTCTCCAATCGTCATAGGATTCTGCAATGTCTTCTCCTATGAATGATACCTCTTCATCAGGAAAATACATCCTTAGGGGATCGTATCCTCCATCCACGGGGTTTTCAGCATGGTGGTCTGCCAGTGCCTATCCCTTGACCGCTTTCTGAGTTACGTAAACAATGTCGAACTCACTCAACAGGATTTGCCACTTGGCTAGCTTGCCAGTGGGCATGGGCTTCTGAAAGATGTACTTCAAGGGATCCATTCTCGATAAGAGATATGTAGTATAGGCACACAAGTAATGTCTCAGCTTCTGAGCTACCCAAGTCAAAACACAACGGGTGCGTTCCAATAGAGAATACCGGGCCTCGTACGGGGTGAACTTCTTACTGAGATAATAAATGGCTTGCTCCTTCCTTCCCGTTTCATCGTTGTCGACGCCCCCTTTTTCCCAAGAAATCGGGTTTACGACATTCAGGAAAGACAACTCTATTCCCGTTTGGGAATTGGGTTTCGGATTTGGAGAGTCGCCACCTAATGATTATAGTGCATTAGGACACTTTAAGAAAAGAATTTGAGATGAAAACCAGAGTTTGGGTAAGGGCTAGAAATTATCTTGAGGGGAAGGTATTAGGCAACCCCCAAGATCCACTAGTATGGTTCCCGGCCATGCTACAATTGTGACTTTAAATGCAAACAACAAGTAGACAAGAAAGCATTGCAAATATGATGAAACCACTCACATAACAATTGCAAATAAAAAGCACGAAAGGATTTAAAAGTGCTGAAATCTGGAAGGAAGTAGTTTTATAATCACAGAAAGGTGTGAGAGAAAAGAAGGGGTCAAATAATTGATGCAAGCAACTTAAAAGAAGTAAAAGAAGCGGAAGTTGAAAATTGGACAGCTTTTAAAATTCTGAAAATAACAAACTAATAAAGAGGGAGGGGGGTCCTAGGTTTATATATCACATGGATCATTTACACAACACCGGTATCCAATTGTACGCGTAGTGTTATCGTGTGATCATCATCTCCATATCTACCCTTCCCACCCGTTAAGGTATTAAAGCGCGGAATGGTATCGTTACTTATTGCATGCTATTACCCGCCCCAATCCTATCAGTCCCGAAGGCAAATGGACTACTAATCCTAAAGGGAAAGGGGTTTGGGGCTTTTAGAAGTTTTCAAAGGACAAAATGCTAAGGCGTCAACCAAAACACATAAGTGCAAATAGAGGGAATCAGGTAAGCAAACAGGGCTCAAATATGCCTCTATAAACCAGCAAAAAGTCATAGAGTTTAGCATGTCTTACACGTACTATTTTTGGTCTTAATTAAATAAAGTGACGAGCGGACTGGTTCAACACATATTTTTAGGCGAAAAAGTCTTCATTAGGCTTACTCGAATGCAGTTGACTAAAACCGATCTGATTGTTAATCCTCTAAGTGTTGGTTAGAACTAGGCGTGATGTATACTGATTTTAGAAAAAGATACATACTAAAAAGGGGTTACCAATTTTAACAGGACATTACGAGTTCAGCAGTTAATATTACCTCTATTCAGATTCGAGATTTCCTATAGGCATGCTTTCTATATGTATGCTGATTTGGACACCTTTTGGACGTTAACAAAGGTCCTAGGAACATGGTATCTTTATGCAGCTCTTGTTATTAAACCTACAAACTGTTTGCCTAGTGATGTTTATAAATGCAGAATGCTGTAGTCAATAGACCGTATTTTATAGAACAATTGGAAGTTAATCCTGTAGGCCGGATATCTATGCGCGGAGACGCAGAAATTATGAATGAATCCTATAGGCATGATTTCTAGGTATGAGTTTGCAGAAGTTAAAAGTTAACCTATAGGCATGATATCTAGGCGTATTTGCAGAAATTAAAAGTTAACGCTATAGGCATGATATCTAGGTGTGAAATTGTAGAAATTAAGAGTTACCCTATAGGCATGATATCTAGGCGTATTTGCAAAAATTAAAAGTTAGCCCTATAGGCATGATATCTAGGTGTGAAATTGCAGAAATTAAGAGTTACCCTATAGGCATGATATCTAGGTGTGAAATTGCAGAAATTAAAAGTTAACCCTATAGGCATGATATCTAGGTGTGAAATTGCAGAAATCATAACAAACTCCTATAGGCATGATCTCTACCCTTGATGCATAAAAATAAATCCCAACCCCCCTTTTTACTAAAGTTCCCCGAGCTCGTACAAGTTATTACAACCCAAAAGAAATGAACTGGAATTAAAAATACATCAGAAATCCTCAGCTACATACGAGCAGCCTAATCCAGCCTTGAGGCCTAATAATATGAGATTGAACCACTTCCGAGATTCAGATTTCTAAGCCTTCTCTCATCTAGGGTGTTTCAGAGATCCAAGGGATTTCAGGAACCCCAGGCAGTGCATACACCCAAGATGTTAATCAGAAATTGAGTTGTGCAGTGTGGAAGGGCCAGCCCTTATGTGTCCAAGTTCAGAGGGAGCTCAAGGGTCCCAAGGCAAGGCTCACACAAGAGGGGCAGAACTTAAGTTCTAAGAATGAGTGTAAGTGCAATAGAAAGGGTAGGGGGCTACCCAGGCAGGCTGGTGGTCATGCCCAGCCACAAAATAGACTGGCACACCCCTGACAAAACCTGTTGATCAAGCATTTAGAGAGTAAAGACCTACTGGAGGTCAAGCCATGGCCTGAACAATAATTAGAAATACTGGCAGGCCAAGGCTGTTACTCAGCACACACAATAAGGGAGTGGGGATGGGAAATTGACAAAGTTTAGGGCCCAAAGGGGTCCAGTTCATATCCATGAACAATGATTTCAGACACTGCCATGTTTCTGAACCATAACTTAAAGCATATAAAGGGGTATGGGGGTTTGGGATTCATAAGGTTGCAAATAAACAACACACGACTGACAGAATGCACACATAGATAAACTTTAAATTGCAAGGGAAAGGGAACATATTACAGCATGCTAATAACACATCTTGATTGCAGAAAACATGAGTAGAAGTGGACAGGAATGAAAAACATGTTGTTGTCGAAGCTTGTAAATTAACTAGGACATACCAGTAGTAAAGCAAAGTGCAGAAAAATAGAGCAAACAAGAATCCATAGTCTAGCCTTGGCTTCCAGCCGGCTAGACAAAGCAACAACACAAGTAGCAGAAAGAGAGAGAGGGTTTTTAAGTGTAAGAGTGATTTTTGAACTCAGATTGTTCGTCTGTGTTCGTGTGTGTTAGTGTGTTTGAAAGAGAAGACTGTAGGTATTTATAGCTTTGAAAACGTGTAGAGAAATAAGGTAATAAGTAAAATTAAAACAGAAACATGGAAACAATCACCATTCAGAATCAATTAACCCAAGTGATTTCCCTTTAATTAGGGAAACACTGCTTAACGGGTCAGCAGGCCTAATTAAGGAAAGAAAATCAGTTTGGGGGGCAGATTGATTATTGCCATGAAAAGGGATAGTAAAAATATGAAGTAAATAATCTAGGCTAAGTACAAAATAGGCATATTTTGGGAAAGGATTCAGCAAGGTAAAACATCATAATAAAGGAAGTAAATTAATTTTGAACAGATAAGTAAAAATTAGGGCTTGTAAGAAAAAATCTTTTTTTTGCAGTCAGTCACAAGATCAAAGGAATCAAGATCAAACAAGAAAGGAACATGATTCTGCACTTCACTATATAAATAGCAAGGAATGAACAAGCATGCAGTGTTAGACATGTTGATGAAAAGAAGCAGCACAAACATATAGTAGTATTAGAGTAAGCTAGGGTTCAGTAGTAAGAAAATATTTGAAGCACAGTAGTCAAGCAGGTCAAATAATCACATAGAAACAACAGTGAAGAAGACATAGAAGCAAGTAAAGGGTCTCAGAGCAGGAACAATTGAGAAAACTTCTAAAGAAAATTAGGGCTTTAACAGTAAACAGGTTTTGCAAGATGGTAAGAACTTAAAATTAAACAAATAAAACGAGGAAGAAAGAATCAGCAACAAAGAACAAATGCACATTTAAACAAGCAGCTTTCAGAACTCGGATAAACTAAAAAGGAATTAGGGTTTTTAACATACTGAAACAGATAGAAGAATAAACATGAACAAATCATAGCCAAAACATAAACACGTTAAAAGATCAGAGATCTTTTGAAAAACATCAAAGGAAAAACCCGAATGAAAGGTCATTTTTGCAAGAAAAGTTGAAGAACTTTCACGAAAGCACTTAAACATTCATGGCAAGTATAGATCTAAAGCAGATCTGAAAGAAAAATCAAAAAAAATCCCAAAGATTAGGGTTTCAAAGAACCCAGAAAGGTGAGAAAGGCCTTGGAAATTAACGATCTAACCAGGAGCGCCAAGGATCTAACTAGAACGGCCATGGCTGGCCGGAGAAAAGTCAGGGACGACCGGAGAAAGGTCATGAATGGAAGTCAGGCAACGACTGGACTAGCTTCCTTCGAGATTTTGGCCGTGAAACCACAGAAGCGAACACCCAGGAGCCATGGGAGGCCATTACACATCTCCGATGGCCATGAGAGGCCATGGATTAGGGTGGGATTGAGAGGCGGCGGCTAGGGTTTGCAGAGAGATTAGAGAGCGTTTCAGAGATGAGGGGTTTCAAGGGCGACGTTTGGTAAGAAATGATTAAGGTTGGGTGTGGTTGGTAAAATTAAAAAGGAAAGAATGAAGGGTGGCCATTGATCATTTAGATCAACGGCCTAGATTGAATGGGAGCTGGGCGGATCGGATAAATGGTCAGGGGTTGGGTTACTTTGAAATTGGGCTGCGTAATTTTGAACTTTGAAATTGGGTTAATTGGGGTTGCCAAATTGGCTATAATTGAAATGCAATTGAGGCCAAATCGTAAATAGCCAATTTTCCGTTTAAATTTTTTTATAAAATAGTAATACAAATTTTAATTGCAAATTAAAAGTACTGGGTAAATGAATATTATATAAATATTAATTTAAAAATACTGGGATTAATTTTATAAACATAGAACGCTATAAATTACAAGATAGGCTATAATTTCAATTAATATGCAATTTAGCTTTTTAAAATACCAAACAAATTTGTAAAAATATGCAAAAATTACCATATTCATATTTTGGTGCAAATGTGAGAATAAAATGAATTATTCGCCAAAAATGATAATTTTGGGAATAATTATTGGATTTTGTTGTACTAAAATAGGCAACAAATTGGTTTTAAAAATCATTAAAATGCCAAAATTCTTAGGTGTGCTTATATATGCACCAATATGCTATTTTGGAAATATTTGGGTATAAAAATACTTAGATAAAAATTGGGTATCAACAGCTGCCCCTCTTTACCCAGGAAGGATGAAAGAGTTGTCGGGTAAAGACATGATGGCCAATTTTGACCGGAAGCGGCGATTTGAAAAGAATTTGACCGAGCTCTGGTTTCTGAGGTGCCTACATATCCCTGGTTTTACAGGAATCAGGCCGTATGTTGTTCAGGAACCATTGACGGGACATGCCGATGGCGATTCGAAAGAGACGGGCACGATGTTTTAAGGGGGAGGGGGGGGGAAAGAGGTATTTGAAACTTGATCGGCGGTGAGGACCGGAGCGGGATCGCCCCTGCTGAGACGGCAGTTGCTAGTCGATGTACCTGCAAGTGAGCAATACAGGCGTATATTGTGCATAAACTTAAACGTGATGCAAGTTCCCGTTTGACCATGAATGCTGTCCTTGGACGGTTGGGATGACGTCCTCGGACCATGGTGTCCTGGGCCATGAAGCGCAAAATTAAAGGATTCGCAGGCCATGAAATGATGTTATCGGGCTATGATAATGGTGCCTCCGAACCATGATGCCTTTGAATAATGATGTGCAGGATATAAAGTGGGGTCCTCGGGCCATGGCATGGTGTTCTCGAGCTATGAGGATGATGCCCCCGAACAATGACGCCTTCAGACAGTTTTGGCAATACTTCAGCCCATGAAATGCAGGATTTAGAGGTATTTCAGCCGATGCAAAAAATGTAAATGGCGATATTTCAGCCGACAGAAATTTAAATAAAACAGGCGATGTTTCAGCCGACGTAAAAAGTAAAATGGCGATATTTTAGCCGACAGGAAGCATAAGTATAGATGATGATGGAGATGAACTGGCGATCTTTCAGCCGATGCAGAATTTAAATAAAGTTTGGCGATATTTCAGCCGATTGCGAGACGCAAGTAAAGGCGGCGATATTTCAGCCATGCAAGAGAGATAAGGTGGCGACTTTTAAGCCACACAAGAAAGATAAAGTGGCGGTATTTCAGCCATGCAAGTGGAGGTAGAGCATAACCTCGGAAGGCAGAAAGGCAGCCTTATGCAGATAATGAAGGATGGAGACAACGCTTAGTCTCGGAAGGTAGAAAGGTAGCCCTATGCAATGCAAAGAATGCAGATGGAGACAACGCTTAGTCTCGGAAGGCAGAAAGATAGCCTTATGCAATGCAAAGAATGCAGATGGAGACAACGCTTAGTCTCAGAAGGCAGAAAGATAGCCTTATGCTATGCAGAGAATGCAGAGGGAGACAACGCTTAGTCTCGGAAGGCAGAAAGATAGCCTTATGCAGATAATGCAGATGGAGACAACGCTTAGTCTCGGAAGGCAGAAAGATAGCCTTATGCAATGCAAAGAATGCAGAGGGAGACAACGCTTAGTCTCGGAAGGCAGAAAGATAGCCTTATGCAGATAATGCAGATGGAGACAACGCTTAGTCTCAGAAGGCAGAAAGATAGCCTTAAGCAAATAAAAAAAAAATAAAATAAAAGGACGGATAGTATTGAGATTTCTTAGCTGATTGCTGATCACGATGCCGTGACTGTCAGGGAGGTTGTGTGTGGATAATAATTACGGACGAGTGATGATTCTGAGAAGTTGCGTCTTTGAGGAATATGCATACGTAAATATACCTGACGATATTGTAAGTCGAGTGCCTTTATCCAAAAAGAAATCGTGAGTTTCGTAAGGGGGAAAGGTTAGTTCGTCTTCCCCTGGCTTCCGGCGTTGCGTATCATTGGGGTAGTGTTGCTAAACAGCAGCAATTCGAACAATAATTATGCATGATTTAGTAAATATAACGTAAGTAGAAAAAATAGTTTTCTTTTAGATGAACCAACGACTGGACGAGGTTCAAGACATTGCAACCTCTCTTGCTCCGGAATTTTGAGGGTCCTCCTCAAAATTTTGCCCCAGTTTACTGGGCTGGCACTTTTGACGGCTGCGCTGAACGCCTGAAGGATCAACTTTGGAATTTTGAGGGTCCTCCTCAAAATTCTGCCCCAGTTTACTGAGGTGGCATTCCTGGCGATGAGTGGCTGAAAACTAACTTCGGAATTTTGAGAGTCCTCCTCAAAATTCTGCCCCAGTTCCAATAGTAGGGGGAAAATGAAATTTTTATTAAATTGTGACCGAACCCATAGGGCTGCCTACTTATCCCCTCTTAAACGGGAATCAGGTCAGGCGTAGTTCAAATACATCATAAAAGGAATCGTAAGTGGTTACACATAGTATCGTTTCACTGCATCTAAATTGATCGTCTTTGGCCAAGCTTCTCCGTCCATTTCTGCCAGAATAAGGGCTCCTCCAGTTAGAACCCAGTGAACCATGTACGGACCCTACCAGTTGGGAGAGAATTTTCCCTTGGCTTCATCTTGATGTGGGAATATTTTCTTCAACACCAGCTGCCCCGGTGTAAACTTCCTTGGTTTAACTCTTTTGTTGAAGGCTCTGGACAATCTGTTCTGATACAACTGACCGTGGCAAACTGCATTCATCCTTTTCCCATCTATAAGGGCTAACTGCTCGTAGCGACCTTTTACCTATTCTGCGTCGTCCAACTCTGCTTCTTGTATGATCCTCAAAGAGGGAATCTCTACCTCGGCGGGGATGACTGCCTCTGTACCATAAACCAGCATGTAAGGAGTTGCTCCAGTCGATGTGCGGACCGTGGTGCGGTATCCCAGCAAGGCGAATGATAACTTCTCATGCCATTGTTTGTGACTTTCGACCATCTTCCTTAGTATCTTCTTGATATTCTTGTTGGCTGCTTCTACAGCTCCATTCATATGAGGCCTGTAGGCTGTAGAATTCTTGTGTCTGATCTTGAAGGTCTCACACATAGCTTTCATCAAGTCACTGTTGAGATTGGAACCATTATCGGTGATGATTGATTCCGGAATTCCGAATCGGCAAACAATACGGTCCTGAACGAAATCCACAATAACTTTCTTAGTCACTGCCTTGTATGACACTATTTCAACCCATTTAGTGAAATAATCGATTGCCACCAGGATAAACCTGTGCCCGTTTGATGCGGCAGGCTCGATAGGTCCAATGACGTCCATTCCCCAGGCGGCGAATAGCCATGATGAGCTCGTTGCAGTAAGCTCGTTTGGAGGCACCTTTATCATATCTGCATGTATCTGACAGTGATGGCACTTGCGAACATACTGGATACTGTCTTTTTCCATAGTCATCCAGAAATAGCCTGCTCGGAGTATCTTCTTTGCTAAGACAAAACCATTCATGTGCGGCCCGCAGGTCCCTGCGTCCACTTCGTCCAATAGTCTGGATGCTTCTTTTTCTTCGACACACCTTAGTAAACCCAAGTCAGGAGTCCTCCTGTACAGGATTCCCCCACTGTGAAAGAAGTTGTTGGATAATCTCCAAAGTGTGCGCTTCTGAGTAGCGTTGGCAAGTTCTGGATATTCTCCTGTTGTCAAGTACTTTTTGATGTCGTGGAACCATGGTTTTCCGCTTGCTTCTTCCTCAATGTGAGCACAATAAGCTGGCTGATCATAAATCTTTACTGGGATGGGATCAATGAAATTTGTGTCTGGATGTTGGATCATGGATGACAGAGTAGCCAATGCGTCGGCGAACTCGTTCTGGACTCTGGGGACATGCTGAAATTCCGTCTTTGTGAATCTTTTCCTTAACTCCTATATGTGATGCAAGTAGGGGAGTATCTTAGAGTTCTTGGTTGCCCACTCTTCTCGAACTTGATGTATGAGCAAGTCTGAATCGCCGATCACTAGCAACTCCTGAATGTTCATGTCAATGGCCATCTTGAGCCCCAGGATGCAAGCTTCATATTCAGCCATATTATTTGTGCAAGGGAACCTGAGCTTGGCGGATACCGGGTAATGCTGGCCGGTTTCTGATACTAGGACTGCTCCTATGCCAACTCCTTTGAAATTTGCGGCTCCGTCGAAAAACAACCTCCAACCATCGTAGGATTCTGCAATATCTTCTCCTACAAAGGACACTTCTTCATAAAAAAAATACGTTTTCAGGGGTTCGTATTCTCCACCAACGGGTTCTCGGCGAGGTGATCTTCTATGGCTTGCCCCTTGATTGCTTTCTGAGTCACGTAAACAATGTCGAATTCACTCAGCAAGATTTGCCACTTGGCGAGCTTGCCAGTGGGCATGGACTTCTGAAAGATGTACTTCAGCGGGTCCAACCTGGATATGAGATAAGTAGTGTAGACGCAGAAATAATGCCTCAATTTTCTGAGCTACCCAAGTCAGAGCACAACAGGTGCGCTCCAATAAAGAATACCGGGCTTCGTACGGGGTAAACTTCTTACTGAGATAGTAGATGGCTTGCTCCTTCCTCCCCGTTTCATCATGCTGTCCCAGAACACAACCGAATGCCCCATCCAAAACCGTGAGGTAAAGCAATAGAGGCCTCCCTGGCTCGGGCGGAACCAAGACTGGCGGCATTGATAGGTATTCTTTGATTCTGTCGAAGGTTTTCTGACAATCGTCAGTCCATTTAGTAGCAGCGTCTTTCTTCAGCATTTTAAAGATGGGTTCACAAATGATTGTGGACTGAGCTATAAACCGGCTGATATAGTTGAGTATTCCCAAGAAACTCATCACGTCCTTCTTGTTCTTTGGCGGTGGCAATTCTTGAATGGCTTTGACTTTTGATGGGTCCAATTCTATTCCCCGACGACTCACGATGAAACCCAGTAATTTCCCAGCAGGAACCCCGAATGCACACTTGGCGGGATTCAATTTCAGATTGTACCTCCTTAATCTGTTGAAGAACTTTCTCAGGTCTTCCATATGATCAGTGGCCTTCTTGGATTTGATGATGACATCGTCCACATATACTTCAATCTCCTTGTGTATCATGTCGTGAAAGATAGTATTCATGGCTCTCATATAGGTGGCGCTAGCATTCTTCAACCCAAATGGCATCATTTTGTAACAATACATTCCCCACGGTGTGATGAAAGCCGTTTTCTCTGCATCTTCCTCATCCATCCATATCGATGATATCCGGCGAAACAATCAACAAAGGACTGCAACTCATGCTTGGCACAGTTATCGATAAGAATGTGTATGTTCGGCAAGGGGAAGTCATCTTTCGGACTGGCCCGGTTAAGATCCCGGTAGTCGACACAAACTCTAACCTTCCCGTCCTTCTTTGGTACCGGCACGATATTGGCTAACCATGTTGGATATTCCACTACCCTGAGAACCTTGGCTTTGACTTGCTTAGTAACCTCTTCTTTGATTTTCAAACTCATGTCGGGTTTGAATTTCCTGAGCTTCTATTTACCGGCGGATAGGTTGGATCTTTTGGCAGTTTGTGAGCTACAATGGACGTGCTGAGACCAGTCATATCATCATACAACCAGGCGAATATGTCCTCATATTCCCTTAAAAATTCTGTGTATTCTTCCTTTTCTGATGGTGACAGGTGAACACTGATGCGAGTTTCTTTGACATTTTCTGTATCTCCCAATTTAACGACCTCAGTTTCTTCCAGGTTAGACTTAGGTCTATTCTAAAAATTCTCAACCTCTTTGACGACCTCTTCTGGTATATCATCCTCTTCTGAATCTATGTCCTTTTGCTGCGTTGTTTCGTTGCAAGTCACACTCGTTGGTTCATCATCAGAGTAAGTAATAGTAATGCTGTGTGAAAATAGAGTAAATGATAGAGAAAATAATAAGATCGAGATATATGATAAACTGAAATGCTTTGACTAAATTCATGATTGTTTGGAATATCGGAGCTCTTTTCAAAATTAAAGACAATGCGGTAAAAAAATCAGCTAGTAAAAAGTAAAATGAGATGCATGGTGCTTTTGTTTAGCCTTGCTACCCCGAAGCTTTCCGGGCCCTGACGGTTCTAATTGACCAATTGCTGAGGCGGTCTCCTCGGTTCACCGCTTGTATGGAAGGGCCTTCCTCCCCTTCCTCCTCGAAAAGAACACATCAATCCATATCATCATCTTCCAGATCAGATTCTTCATGACTGCCAAAGCTTCATCTTCTTCTGGCCCATATATAGTACCTGCCGGTTGGAAGGTCTGCTCCAGGCTAGGTATCGGAAGCTCCAATGGATAGTAGGGGCCGCGCCATGGTGGCGACCAGTTTTGGAATTCTTCCCAAGTATAACCGTACCCTAAGCCAAATGTAGTACCGTGCTTCTTTAGTTTGATGGGCTTAGTGATCCCCTGAAGATTTTTATCGAATCCCTTTTCAGGCTCGTACCCACACCAATTCAGGATACTTTCGATCTTATTATCCCACCACTTATCCTTATCCACAGCGTTGACCCTTTCGATGTGGTGGTATGTTTCTTCGCCTATTCTCCTTCTGCCCCCGATCATCGGGATGGTCTGACGACTATATATGGGGTTACTACTATCGCCATGAATAATCACCTCCTGGTGATTCCATTCGAATTTCACTGCCTGAGGCAGGGTCGATGCTACGCCTCCAGTAGCGTGGATCCAGGGCCGTCCTAACAGAAAGTTGTAGGATGCCGGGACGTCTATCACTTGAAATTCGACGTCAAACCATGTTGGACCCATTTGTAAGCATAGGCTGATTTCTCCAATAGTAGATCTCTGGGACCCATCGAAGGCCTTGACATTGATAGCCCTATCCTTGATCTCGTGCAGGCTCTTTACCAAAGTTCTGAGAGTTATCAGCAGACAGATGTTGAGGCTCGATCCTCCATCGATCAGGACTCTAGTGATGAAATAATCTTCGCATTGTATGGTGATGTGCAGTGCCTTGTTGAGGCTCAATCCTTCCGGCGGCAGCTCATCTTCGTGGAAGGTTATTTTATGGCTCTCCAGCACACTTGCCCTACCATATTCGCCATTTCACCTCCAGTTATGTTGCTGGGCACATAAGCTTCGCTCAGTATCTTCATTAAGGCATTCTTGTGAGCATCAGAGCTCTGTAGAAGAGCTAGGATAGAGATCTGTGCTGGTGTTTTGTTTAATTGCTCAACGACCGAGTACTCCTTAGCTAGTATTTTCCTCCAAATATTGTCGAGCCCAGTTTCAATAGGCCATCCCGAGGCTTGCTTACTGGACTCAGCTAAGTATTCTGGGGTATAAATCCTCACTGTTCTGGTCATTCCTTGTGCAGCAATTGCTTCTCCTGTCTTGGTCTTTCCTTTCCTCCTAGCTACGGCAGTGTAATCCCATGGTATGGCATTTGAGTGGAATGGTGTTATGTCTGACATTGCCACAGGAATAGGCACCCTTGGTGGTAACACAGCAACTTCAAAGGGTGCAGGTGCTTTTGAAACGCCAAATTCAACCTCAATTGGCCCGAGCGCCTTTGCAGAAGGAGGCGCTTCAAATTCGAGAGGTATAGACATGTTTACTTCATTGTCCCTGGAGGGCTGATTCTGCACAACAATCGGGTTAAGTGTAACTGCCGGTTTCTTTGTTCATCCTCCTCAGCAATCAAACCTATCGACCCTTTGGGGTCCCAATCATCTTTGATCTCGATCATGTGAATGTCTCCACCTTTGTGGTCAGGCAGAGGGTTGTTACGAACAATAGGAGCAAGCTCCTTTGCTACTATGACCTTATTGTCGATCAGGATTTGAATCTTGTCCTTCAATGAGCGGCACTCGTCAAGGGTGTGCCCCTTCATGCCGGAATGATACGCACAGGTCTTATTGGGATTGACCCACTGGGAGGGATTTTCTAGAGTTTTGGCTGGGATAGGAGTGACGTAACCAGCAACTTTAAGTCTCTCGTATAACTGGTCAATTGGTTCAACGATGGCTGCGTATTGTCTGGGAGGTTTGCGGTCAAAATTTGGCCTGGGTCTAGGGAAATTGTGACGGGTGGGAGGTGATTGGTAGTGAGAGGGTTGAGCGTTATAAGCTTGATAAACAGGTGCTGGTTGAGAGTATCTGGGTGAAGTGGGTTGGTATGTGAGGTGGAGATGATTGGTAGCCAGGAGGTAGATTTGGATAGGAGGGTGCGGGTGCTTGTTAATTCGGGATATGCTGATATGTAAGTGGAGGTGATGGGTAGGTGTGGTATTTTAGTGTTGATTTGGCTCCCTCTATGACCATTACGGCACTTACATCTTTCTTCTTGGACGTGCCACCGGACTGTAAAGCCTTATTGGTGGCCTGTAATGCTTCAAAATTAGTAACCATACCATTCTTAATGCCTTCTTCGATTTTTTCTCCCAGTTTGATGATATCAGAGAACTTCTGACCCTCGATTAGCATCAACCTCTTGTAATATTGGGGATCTTGAGCCCGGGCGAAGAACCTGTTCATCTGTTCTTCTTCTAGGGCCGTCCTGACCTTTGCAGCTTCTGACCTCCAACGAGTAGCATACTCGCGGAATGTTTCGGTGGATTTCTTCTTCAAATTCTAGATGTAGAATACATCCGGTGCATTTTCTGTATTGAATCTGAACCTGTCCATGAAATCGGACGCCATCCCTACCCAGCTTGTCCACTTCTTGGGATCTTGGCTAATGTACCAAGATAGAGCATCATCTTTCAAACTTCTCATGAAGAGCTTCACGCGAATCTTTTCATCTCTTCCAACGCCGACCAGCTTATCACAGTATGTCCTCAAATGGACTCTGGAATCTCCTGTTCCATCAAACATTTCGAACTTGGGAGGTTTGTACCCCTCCGGAAGTTCAACATCTGGCTGAATGCAGAGGTCTTCATAATTTAACCCCTCGATACCTTTGTTACCTTCCGCGCCCTGGACTCGGCCGGTCAATTTCTTGAGTTCTGCCACTAAGTTCCTGATAAGGGAGTTTTTGTCATCAGACTCAGGTGCATTTGAGATTGGTTGAGTATAATGGGGTACAATATCCACGTAAATAGGAGTGTTGTGGAGATAGTCATTTGTGGTGTTCAGTGGCTCGGGAATGAGTAGTGGAGTGTTGTTCGGAGTGTGGCATGCGTTGCAGTGTTGGGTATGAGTGGGTTGTATCTGTGGTTGTGGGGTGTTTAGTGGAGGTGCGGGATTCTGGGTGTTGACATCAGGAGCGGTGAGAGAAAATGACAGGTTCGCCAAGTTCCGAACCTGCTCCAGTTCTTCTTGGAACTTTAATAGTTTTTGCTCAAGTTGGGTGGCAGTTTCCTTAGCAACTGGGTACCCTGAGGAACCTCAATTTCCTTTCTGGCGCTCGGATCTCCTATTCTGCCTTTGTTCTTGTTCCGGATAGGACTCGGAAGAGGAGGAGGTGGAGGGACCTTGGATCTTGTGGAGTATGATGATGATGCCAGAGTGCACCAACTAACCTTTGGGGAGGGGAATAGAAAATAAAAGAAAAACAAAAGGTAACAAGTTAGTGCATGTTATGAGGAAAAAATATTGCAGTATTTAAACACATTGTGCAAGAATATAAATCGCGTCCTAACTTTGGTGCCTCGTTGTGCCCGAGGTAGGCCTAGCGTCAAATAGTTTTGGAGAACTTATAATGCTAAATGCCTCATTTTATTATCCAAAACGACTCTAAATAATAGAAAGTAAAATGTTACTATTGGCCATTGGCCTTATTACATTAAAATAAAGAATAAAAGTACTCCTAACTACTTGGTCCCAGGGGGACCTTCCCCAGGTTGAATGCTCTCGTTGATCAAATCCTCCAGCTCGCGTAGGTTCACCAGTAAAAATGCCTTTGCCAGGCGTTCTCCTTCATTTCCCTCAGCATTCTGGCAATCGGTGACTCTTTTCCTTACTTTTCCTTCCAATTCCAACAGGTTGTATTCCAGATATTCCAACTTTTCGCTAGCCTTGGTGACCCTCTCTTTCCATTCATTGATTTGGTCACTTGATGGGAGATTCCTCCACCAGGTCAGCAAGAGTGAGGGTATACTGACCATACCGAAGTCGGGGACCTTGTTCTCCATTTTCTGCAAAACAAAGCGTTAGGCCCTTACCCCCACCGGACTTGACTATTTAAACCAATAATTAGCATAGCAAGCACTTTAGTTCTCCAAATAAATGCACAGAATATGGAGGTGTCCGTTTGGGTTTCAAGGAAATCCGGTGGACTTTGGACAAGGCTATCTTAATGTGTCATTATGTGGACAACATAACTGACTCGGCTAGGTTTGACCATGATGCATGTACAATTTAAACGGAGTAAGGTTTCTATTGGGGTATTAGACAGGTACCCTTGAGCGGACAACTCAAGAGGGAAAGGCACGGAACCATCGACTGCACCGCTGATCGACTGGTTTTACCGCAAATACGCCTTTGCCAAATTTAAGGGGTGATAGTATTGGAAGAGCGCAACTACTCATTATAAGAATTGCTATAGTATTTGTTTGGCACGAGTGGAATATGATGTTGAAGATGCAGTTTACAAGAATGAAACAAATTGACATGTATTTTCACGTTCATACAATAAATGTCTACAATAATTGCTCAAAAATTACAACGGTATTGATGGAAAGCGGTAAATGAAAGTAATTAAAGAAAAAGAAACAAAAGAGACAAGTCAGTTTCAAATAAAGGCATTAAACAAAAGCAACAAAAGAAGGCAATAAAAGTCACATACAACATGCAATGGTAAAAGCCTAAAGACCTCCCCAGCAGAGTCGTCATGCTGTCGATGCCCCCTTTTTCCTCGCGAAATCGGGTTTACGACATTCAGGAAAGACAACTCTATTCCCGTTTGGGAATTGGGTTTTGGATTTGGAGAGTCGCCACCTAATGATTATAGTGCATTAGGACACTTTAAGAAAAGGATTTGAGATGAAAACCAGAGTTTGGGTAAGGGCTAGAAATTACCTTGAGGGGAAGGTATTAGGCACCCCCCAAGATCCACTAGTGTGGTTCCCGGCCATGCTACAATTTTGACTTTAAATGCGAACAACAAGTAGACAAGCAAGCATTGCAAATACGATGAAACCACTCACATAACAATTGCAAATAAAAAGCACGAAAGGATTTAAAAGTGCTGAAATCTGGAAGGAAGTAGTTTTATAATCACAAAAAGGTGTGAGAGAAAAGAAGGGGTCAAATAATTGATGCAAGCAACTTAAAAGAAGTAAAAGAAGCGGAAGTTGAAAATTGGACAGCTTTTAAAATTCTGAAAATAACAAACTAATAAAGAGGGACGGGGGTCCTAGGTTTATATATCACATGGATCATTTACACAACACCGGTATCCAATTGTACGCGTAGTGTTATCGTGTGATCATCATCTCCTTGTCTACCCTTCCCACCCGTTAAGGTATTAAACCGCAGAATGGTATCATTACTAATTGCATGCTATTACCCGCCCCAATCCTATCAGTCCCGGAGGCAAATGGACTACTAATCCTAAAGGGAAAGGGGTTTGGGGCTTTTAGAAGTTTTCAAAGGACAAAATGCTAAGGCGTCAACCAAAACACATAAGTGCAAATAGAGGGAATCAGGTAAGCAAACAGGGCTCAAATATGCCTCCATAAACCAGCAAAAGTCATAGAGTTTAGCATGTCTTACACGTATTGTTTTTGGTCTTATTTAAATAAAGCAACGAGCGGACTGGTTCAACACATATTTTTAGGTGAAAAAGTCTACATTAGGCTTACTCGAATGCAGTTGACTAAAACCGATCTGATTGTTAATCCTCTAAGTGTTGGTTAGAACTAGGCGTGATGTATACTGATTTTAGAAAAAGATACATACTAAAACGGGGTTACCAATTTTAATAGGACATTACGAGTTCAGCAGTTAATATTACCTCTATTCAGATTCGAGAATTCCTATAGGCATGCTTTCTATATGTATGCTGATTTGGACACCTTTTGGACGTTAACAAAGGTCCTAGGAACATGGTATCTATATATGCAGCTCTTGTTATTAAACCTACAAACTGTTTGCCTAGTGATGTTTATAAATCCTGAATGCTGTAGTCTATAGACCGTATTTTTTAGAACAATTGGAAGTTAATCCTGTAGGCAGGATATCTATGCGCGGAGACGTAGAAATTATGAATGAATCCTATATGCATGATTTCTAGGTATGAGTTTGCAGAAGTTAAAAGTTAACCTATAGGCATGATATCTAGGCGTATTTGCAGAAATTAAAAGTTAACCCTATAGGCATGATATCTAGGTGTGAAATTGCAGAAATTAAGAGTTACCCTATAGGCATGATATCAAGGCGTATTTGCAGAAATTAAAAGTTAACCCTATAGGCATGATATCGAGGTGTGAAATTGCAGAAATTAAGAGTTACCCTATATGCATGATATCTAGGTGTGAAATTGCAGAAATTAAAAGTTAACCCTATAGGCATGATATCAAGGTGTGAAATTACAGAAATCATAGCAAACTCCTATAGGCATGATCTCTACCCTTGATGCATAAAAATAAATCCCAACCCCTCTTTTTACTAAAGTTCCCCGAGCTTGTACAAGTTATTACAACCCAAAAGAAATGAACTGGAATTAAAAAATACATCAGAAATCCTCAGCTACATACGAGCAACCTAATCCAGACTTGAGGCCTAATAATATGAGATTGAGCTACTTCCGAGATTCAGATTTCCAAGCCTTCTCTCATCTAGGGTGTTTCAGAGATCCAAGGGATTTCAGGAACCCCAGGCAGTGCATACACCCAAGATGATAATCAGAAATTGAGTTGTGCAGTGTGGAAGGGCCAGCCCTTAGGTGTCCAAGTTCAGAGGGAGCTCAAGGGTCCCAAGGTAAGGCTCACACAAGAGGGGCAGAACTTAAGTTCTAAGAATGAGTGTAAGTGCAATAGAAAGGGTAGGGGGCTACCCAGGCAGGCTGGTGGTCATGCCCAGCCACAAAATAGACTGGCACACCCCTGACCAAACCTGTTGATCAAGCATTTAGAGAGTAAAGACCTACTGGAGGTCAAGCCATGGCCTGAACAATAATTCAAAATACAGGCAGGCCAAGGCTGTTACTCAGCACACACAATAAGGGAGTAGGGATGGGAAATTGACAAAGCTTAGGGCCCAAAGGGGTCCAATTCATATCCATGGACAATGATTTCAGACATTGCCATGTTTCTGAACCATAACTTAGAGCATATAAAGGGTTATGGGGGTTTGGGATTCATAAGGTGGCAAATAAACAACACACGACTGACAGAATGCACACATAGATAATCTTTAAATTGCAAGGGAAAGGGAACATATTACAGCATGCTAATAACACATCTTGATTGCAGAAAACATGAGTAGGAGTGGACAGGAATGAAAAACATGTTGTTGTTGAAGCTTGTAAATTAACTAGGACATACCAGTAGAGAAGCAAAGTGCAGAAAAATAGAGCAAACAACAATCCACAGTCTAGCCTTGGCTTCCAGGCGGCTAGACAAAGCAACAGCACAAGTAGCAGAAAGAGAGAGAGAGAGAGAGTTTTTTAAGTGTAAGAGTGATTTTTGAACTCAGATTGTTCGTCTGTGTTCGTGTGTATTTGTGTGTGTTCGTGTGTTTGAAAGAGAAGAGTGTAGGTATTTCTAGCTTTGAAAAAGTGTAGAGAAATAAGGTAATAAGTAAAATTAAAACACAAACATGGAAACAATCACCATTCAGAATCAATTGACCCAAATGATTCTCCTTTAATTAGGGAAACACTGCTTAACGGGTCAGCAGGCTTAATTAAGGAAAGAAAATCAGTTTGGGGAGCAGATAGATTATTGCCATGAAAAGGGATAGTAAAAGCATGAAGTAAATAATCCAGTCTAAGTACAAAATAGGCTTATTTGGGAAAGGATTCAGCAAGGTAAAACATCACAATAAAGGAAGTGAATCGATTAATTTTGAACAGATGAGTAAAAATTAGGGCTCGTAAGAAAAAAAAATCTTTTTTGCAGTCAGTCACAAGATCAAAGGAATCAAGATCAAACAAGAAAGGAACATGATTCTGCACTTCACTATATGAATAGCAAGGAATGAACAAGCATACAGTGTTAGACATGTTGATGAAAAGAAGCAGCACAAACATACAGTAGTATTAGGGTAAGCTAGGGTTCAGTAGTAAGAAAATATTCGAAGCACAGTAGTCATGCAGGTCAAATAATCACATAGAAACAACAGTGAAGAAGACATAGAAGCAAGTAAAGGGTCTCAGAGTAGGAGCACGTGAGAAAACTTCTAAAGAAAATTAGGGCTTTAACAGTAACCAGGTTTTGCAAGATGGTAAGAACTTAAAATTAAACAAATTAAACGAGGAAGAAAGAATCAGCAACAAAGAACTAATGCACATTTAAACAAGCAGCTTTACGAACTCGGATAAACTAAAAAGGAATTAGGGGTTTTAACATGCTGAAACAGATAGAAGAATAAACATGAACAAATCATAGCCAAAACATAAACACGTTAAAAGATCAGAGGTCTTTTGAAAAAATTCAAAGGAAAAACCCTAATGAAAGGTCGTTTTTGCAAGATTTGAAGAACTTTCGCGAAAGCACTTAAACATTCATGGCAAGTATAGATCTAAAGCAGATCTGAAAGAAAAATCAAAAAAATCCCAAAGATTAGGGTTTCGAAGAACCCAGGAAGGTGAGAAAGGCCTTGGAAATTAACGATCTAACCAGGAGCGCCAAGGATCTGACTAGAACGACCACGGCTGGCCGGAGAAAGTCAGGGACGACTGGAGAATGGTCATGAATGGAAGTCAGGCAACGACTGGACCAGCTTCCTTCGAGATTTTGGCCGTGAAACCACAAAAGCGAACACCCAGGAGCCATGGGAGGCCATTACACATCTCCGATGGCCATGGGAGGCCATGGATTAGGGTGGGATTGAGAGGCGGCGGCTAGGGTTTGCAGAGAAATTAGAGAGCGTTTCAGAGACGAGGGGCTTCAAGGGCGGCGTTTGGTAAGAAATGATTAGGGTAGGGTGTGGTTGGTAAAATTAAAAAGGAAAGAATGAAGGGTGGCCGTTGATCATTTAGATCAACGACCTAGATTGAATGGGAGCCGGGCGGATCGGATAAATGGTCAGGGGTTGGGTTAATTTGATATTGGGCTGGGTAATTTTGAACTTTGAAATTGGGTTAATTGGGGTTGCCAAATTGGCTATAATTGAAATGCAATTGAGGCCAAATCGTAAATAGCCAATTTTCCCTTTAAATTTTTTTATAAAATAGTAATACAGATTTTAAGAGCAAATTAAAAGTACTAGGTAAATGAATATTATATAAATATTAATTTAAAAATACTGGGATTAATTTTATAAACATGAAACGCTATAAATTACAAGATAGGCTGTAATTGCAATTATATGCAATTTAGCTTTTTAAAATACCAAAAAAATTTGTAAAAATATGCAAAAATTACCTTATTTATATTTTGGTGCAAATGTGAGAATAAAATAAATTATTCACCAAAAATGATAATTTTGGAAATAATTATTGGATTTTATTGTACTAAAATAGGCAACAAATTGGTTTTAAAAATCATTAAAATGCCAAAATTCTTAGGTGTGCTTATATATGCACCAATATGCTATTTTGGAAATATTTGGGTATAAAAATACTTTAGGAAAAAATTGGGTATTAACAACAGGCAGGATATAGAAATCGGGCACTATCTATGTATAGTAGCTTCTAGCTCTGCAACTAAACTAAAGGCTCTGGAACATAGTATACGCCTAGAACTGGTGATGCAGATAATGCGGTATCTCTTGGAATTGGAGCGAATCCAGATGAAATCTCGTATTAAAACAAGAATGTCCCAATCAAGTCATCGAGTGAGATAAAACAGCATATCCAGAATTGGGATCTCTCTCGCAATGGATGGTTGTTATTCTCTTGAAGCTAGACTTTTTTTCTCCCATGCTTTCTGTTGGTCAACAACCAACCAAAGTGCTCTATACTTCTTCACTACTCGTACAGGCTTGACGGAGTTAAGCTGTATTGAGGGAATCGTTTTGTCTCAATCAATCAAGAATGTTATATATTTCAGGAGCTAGATTAGTTGATGATGAACAAGTAAGAATTGCCTTAACCAAAATTGATGGAATTGGACCTAAAAAAGCCATTCAGGTTCGTTATCGATTAGGTATCAGTGAGTTCGTCCTGCACTCCTCCCTGCTCACGGGCAACTTCTCTTGCCTGCATACAGATTTCTTGCAAGAGCCTGTCATATTTGTGAGTTCATGTGGGAACACCTATATTCTTGTTGCTGTGGATTACGTCTCTAAATGGGTTGAAGCTGTGGTTTTGCCCAACAATAAAGCACAGAGTGTGGTGGCTTTCTTGAAGAAAAACATATTCATAAGGTTCGGCACCCCAAGGGTCATTATTAGTAATGGGGGTTCTCATTTTTGAAATAAAGCCTTTGACACTTTACTCTCCAAGTATGGTGTCACTCACAAGGTGTCAACTTCTTATCACCCCTAGGCAAGTGGACAGGTTGAGGTCTCCAATAGGGAGATCAAGAGTATTCTTTTCAATACTGTCAATGTAAACTGGACTGATTGGTCAAGGAAACTTGACGATGCTTTATGGGCCTATAGAATAGCTTACAAGAATCCAATTGGTATGTCTCCGTATCGTTTGGTATTTGGTAAAGCATGTCACCTCCCGGTGGAATTAGAGCATAAGGCCACGTGGGCATTGAAGAAGTTGAACCTAGAATAGGATGTAGCTGCAAATCTTAGGGTGGAGCAATAGAATGAACTTGATGAGTTCCGGTTCCATGCTTACTCCAGTTCGTCCTTGTATAAGCACAAGATGAAGTACCTACATGATAAGTATATCCGGAACAAAGAATTCAAAGAAGGTGACCTTGTTCTCTTATTCAACTCTCGGTTACGGATGTCTTTGGAAAAGCTAAAGTCAAGATGGAGCGGTCCCTTTGAGGTGGTGCATGTTACTCCTTTTGGTGCTCTAGATTTGCAAAAACAAGAATGGTGAGATCTTTAGAGTCAATGGGCACAGAGTGAAGCACTACCTTGGTAAGATTGATGATAGCCACGTTGTGGCCTTGATCCATATCAAATGAATTATGGTAACATGCATCGTGCCGCGACATTAAATCAGGCGCTTCTTGGGAGGCAACCCATGTGTTTTTCTTTCTTTTGATTTTCTTCTTAGATTAGGCATTGTTTTGGACTAATTGGTTGTGAAGTGTATGTAGGAATTGGTTGTGCAGTGCAGCAGATAGACAAAGGAAAAATCTAGCTAAGTGTTGGAAGTTCGCAGTCAGCGCCCAAAATTTGGCGGTCCGCGTGAGCACTTCGCAGCCGCACCTTCTTGTTCGCGGATGCGTAATTGAAAAGGGCACAATGCCAACTCTCTGAAGTTGGACAGTCAAATATCCTTCAGAAATCGCGGTCGCGTCCATATTTTGGCGGTTCGCGGTGAATTCTGCGGACCGCGCCCACGTGTGAAGCTATCTTCATCAGGTAACAAAAATGCGAACCACGATAGAATTTTGCGGCCTCTTTCAGTTAAGGCGGTGGCTTCCACATCTGCTAAGTATTAATACGGGGTCCTTAAGCCTTCTACACTTTTCGAACCCTAAAGTTTCGCACAAAATACATCTTCTCTAGCTCTCAACCTCATCTCTTTCTAATCAAGAGTTGTTTTCCTACTAAAAATTCACAACTGGTATGTTCAAATCAGTGCATTGATTTTATCTGATTCTTTTCTTTTATTTTTGTTTTAATTCTTCTTTTTAGTTTTTGGTTAGAGTTAAATACATCCCTTAATCTAAAATTACTGCTTAAGCATATGTGGGTAATGTTTACATGCCTAATGGGGGATAGGGTGAGTAACCTTGATTGCTAATTGAACGGGCTTTATGCACTTATTGAAAATCCTAGGTTAATGTGTTCATCAGTACCACTTGCGTTCAAATTTCGCGGTCGCGGTCAATTTTTACGCGGTCCGCGGTTGGTTCTTCGCGGCCACATCCACTTTTACGCAGTCCGCGCTTGGTCTTTCGCGGCCGAGTTCATTATTTCGCGGTCCGCACTCAACCAAGATCAGAAAGTTAGTAGTCTGAACCTAACCTCTTCGCGGCCGCACTCACTTTTACGCTAACCACGGTGCATTGTTCTGAAAAGTATTTGCATTTCATCTGCACTATTTTAACATATGCTGGGAGCTTTACTCTAATGGTATTTCATTGCTTGTTTGCTGCAGGCAATGGTCCGTTCCACAGATAGAGGTGATACATCTAAAGAGAGGGCAGAACCCTCTCGAGGTAGGGGTAAAGGAAAAACCAAACTACCCTTATCAGTCCAAAATTCAATTGGCAAGATGAGAGCTGCCATCAAAGCTGCAGATAGAGCAGCGGACCAATCAGACACTAGTGAGTATGTCCTTTCCCGAGAAGTTTCGGAAGGAGACTATGTGCCAACTCATGTCCCCACATAGTTCTAGGGGAAATTCCAGTTACGAGATGAACCTACCTCCTCCTTTGAGTTGTCTGATGGCTCAGAGGAAGGTAGTGAGGCTTCGGCACCATCTTCCCCACCTGCTACAACTTCGGCTTCACCAGCTGCCCCTATTGCTGTGGATGATGATGATGATATCCGGGATGACGGGAGAGGGGGTGACACCAATGTTGGGGGGTTGGCCAGGTCTAGAAAAGCTGAGGTGTGGGCCGATAGATTTGTGAGCGAATTAGCCTATCATAAGTTCCGAGAATGGTGGCCCCAAAGGTCGCTCACCCTTGAGAAAGAGTTCATAGAGAGAGACCTCCTTCCCCACAACCCAAATGTCAAGAGGCAGTTTGAGGAGAGAAAAGGGTGGAAATTCTTCACCAGCAAAGTTCCGGATGCCAATGAATACCTTGTCAAAGAGTTCTATGCAAATGTTGCCCATATCAAAAAGGGCACCACTGTGACAAAGGTCCGGAACTTGAAGATCCGGTTTGATGGCCACTCGTTGAATGAATATGCTGGTTTTGAGGATGTGGAAGCAGTGCAATATTTGGAGAAGCTGGCACTTGATGTAGCAGCCCGTCCATGGTTGGCGAAGATATTATCCCCAGGGACCACATCGGCATGGCTCACAGCTGGAGCCCGAATATATAAAAACACCCTCAGTTTTGAAGCCAAGGGGTGGTCCACCTTTGTATGCAGCCGGCTGGACCCATGTCAGCACGATAATATCCTCCCACTCACCCGGTGTGTCCTGATAGCCTTCATCATGGCGGGGTATCCTATCAATGTGGGGAACCTTATGTACTATCACATCACAAATGCATTAGGAAAGGAAGAAAGATCCTACCCCTACCCCAACTTCCTCACCATGTATTTCGAGGACCAAGGAGTTGAGAAGAAGCTCTATGACACAAAGCCAAAGCCAAAGAAGCCTTTTTCCTGGTATAGCACCAAGGCACCGGACAACCCTAAAGCAAAGGGTAAAGCCGCTATCTCGACTGGCCTGTCTGAAGAGGCAAGGGTAGTGGCCGCCGGGTCAGAGCCTTCCACAGCAGGGGGATCTTCAGCTGCCATGCCTTCTCCTTCATTAGTGCCATCCATCACCATGCCATTGTCTGTGCCCTCTTCTTCCACTTACCCTTAGACTGCACTGTGGGTTTCTCAGGCATTATCCAACATCAACAACTGGATGCAGGCAGCTACATCAAAGCTGTCTGTCTTATCCAGCGCAGTAGCAGCACGGTCAGCCCCAGCACAACCTCAGGTTCCTTCATATGTGGAGATTCATTGAAGGAGCTTCTGGACAACCAGACGAAGCTCCTGAACAACTAGAAGAAGATCTTGTACACTTTGGATATCCATGGGAAAGTCATCAAGGATGTAGGCAAGTAAGTGAGAAAGATGAAGAAGACACATGCCTCAAAGAAGTCCGTGGACTACTGACAGAGGAGGTAAAGAAGTTTGTATCTACTAGAGACATTCCATTGGACTTGCTCATGGAGGGGCAAGCACGGGCAGTAGAGCATGAGGCCCCAGCAGCTGGCCAGTCTGAAGAGCCGGATGACACTACACATATTGCTGCGGAGATGATCCAGATGCTCCGCAACCCCGTGGTCCCCCATTCAGATTTGGAGATCCAGTTAGAGGACCCGGAGGGAGATGCTGACCCTATGCAGTCCGAGGACCCCACTCATTTGCGGGACCCGATGCAGACCACATAGGGAGTTTTCTTTACTCTCTAACACTTTCCCTAATCTTATTTTGATATTAGCATTGAGGACAATGCTATCTTTTATTTGGGGGGTGGTCTATTTTGATTTGGTGATAACATTGGTATGTAATAACTATGAGACTATTTTTCTTTATCTTTACTTCTCTTTATTTTACTTTTAGTATGTATATATTCGTTACTTTCACATTTGGTATGTATATACTTTTACCATTTGATGTATATATGCACTTTCATTTATGTAAATATTCGCTTTACTTCAATTTTGTATTTATTCAGCTTGATTCCCGTAGTTTACTTCATAACTTCTTTCGTAATTTACTTCATAGCTTCTTATTTCCCTTAGTAGTTTCTTTTTGAGTTGTTAGCTTCTTTTTGAGTTTTTATGTTGACAATAAGCCTTTTGTTTTCTTAATGCCCGAATCTTTTCAAAGGTGGATGTTGTGTGAACCGGGTGGCTCTTCCGATGATGGATGGCGTGACAACCTTCTTAAGGGATTAAGTCCATTTTCTTTATGTTTTTGTGTAAATAGTAGTAATGGATAAAAGTGTTTTAGGCAAGCTTCACTTGGGCCTAACGCATTTACCTTTGACCTTATGGTTAGAAACAAGTTGATTGGGAAAGAATAGTTCTAGTTGTGACCTTTAGGCTCTTGTGTTGACTAAACAATCATCGAGTGGCTTCTTGGAGCCATTGTGATGCTCAATCTTATCTAGGGTTGTTGTGGGACCTCAACTTCGTTCTCTTTAACAATCCAATATCTTGTGAGGTGAGGTATTGAATTCCAAGTCCAAGATCCGTTCCAACAAGTCTAGAACTTGCCCTGAATGTTTGTCTAGGCGAAATTCTAAGTGTAGCTCGACTTGAGAAATGATTATAGGCTCTTCTTGATCAAATGTCAAACTTGAAAGCTTCCGTAGCCTACCAATATGATATCCCTAGTCAACCCCTTTGACCCAAAGCCCTTTTTCTTTCAATAACCACGATACAAGCCTTTATCCATTCTACAATGACCTTCTTTTGGCACCCGATCTTTCCTTAGCATTCAAAATTGGCAAAAGTATAAGTTTGGGGGAGAGACAAGGAATATGAAAGTGATAGAAGGTAAAAAATGAAGAAGAGGGAAGGCAAAAGAAAAGAAAGAAAAGCCAAAAAGAAGTATCCAAAGAGAAAGTGAGTAAGATAGAAAAATGAAGGGATTCAAAGAAGGCAATGATGAAAGGCATGGAATTATTAGTAAAGGAGAAAAATGATCGTCATGAGCATGAAAGAATGACACTGTGACTCTCTAGTTCCCCCAAGAAAGAAGAAAATGACTCAAAAAGTCAAGAAAGTGCGAGCCGAAATGAGAAAAGAGAGTGCTTAAGGAAAGATGAAACCATCATATGCCAATAAGTCCTACCTTGAACCAAAAAGCCTTCATTACATTCTCGCAAAAGCCCTATAGGATCTCGAGTTGAGTGAGATTATATTAGTGGTAATTTACATAAGGGGCAAGCTTATGGTACTTAGATCCAGACCTGTGACATTCCCTTGAGAGAGATGAGTGTACGTCTCCACAATACTTGTTTTGAGTGCTTAAAGTGAGTGTTGCTTATGGAGAGTAGAGGAGGAAGAGTTTGGGTTCCACAATGACCTACGTAGTAGAGAGAGCTTCCTTGGTGAGTTGAGTCAACTCTTGATACTCTTGTATCGCACTAGAATTATGGTACTCAAAAGGTTGTGTGTTGTTGATAATTCATTTGTGTTAAGGGTAATTGTTAGTCCCAATTGATTCATGTTTGATTCGCATTAGGGCAGCTGAAATATCCTTCTGTTTTGTTGAAGTGGGGGTGGGAATTACCTTATTTTCTTGAGGAAAAGCAAACGCTTATGTTTGGGAGAGTTGATAAGTGGGGATTTTAACCATTATTTGCTCTCTCTTTTCTTGCATTTTGGGCCTAAAATGCGTGAAGGTATTCCTGAAAACTAACATATTATGCTTGCTTGCAGGGATTGTTCACAATGAGCCAAAGTGGCTATCATAAACTCATAAAGGAGTCAAAACATGAACAAAGACCAAGAGCTGTGGAACACGGACTACGATAGAAAAGTGTGGCCGCGGAAGTGTCAACGCGGACGCGGTCATTAATTCGCAGACTGCGAAATGGAGAATCAAAGAGGTGATTTTTGGGCACAGACATGGACGCGGACCGCGTCAGAAATCGGCGGCCGCTATTGGAATTTTATGGACCGCATTTGCTAAGGTTCAGAGAGCTCAAAAGTTAGGCAAAAATGTTAAGAGCGGTCCGCATCAAAATTATGCGGCCGCGATAGGCTCTCATGCAGACGCGATGATAATTATGCGGACCGCGAAACAAGGTTCAACACAGTCCCAGATATGAAGAAACGCGGACCGCAATCAAAATTACGCGGCCGCGAATGCAAGAGTGTGGCCGCTGTCAGAATTACATGACCACGAAACCTCCGCAGGGTATTTTTGTCGAAAAATTTCAGCTTAGTATAAATAGATCTTTTTCACATTTTTAGGTTAAGTTTTATTTTTGCTAAGCACGTGAGACGGCCAGATTTACTGTTTTGAGAAATTTTGTACTAGATTCAACTTTTAACATTAGCTTTATATATTTTAATCTAGTATTATGGATTCTATCTCTATTTCATCTTTGATTTCTGCTATTTTCATGAGTAGCTAAAGTCGTATCTAGGGTTGTGATCCAACCCTAGTGTGAGTATTTGATGGGTCTTGAATTTTAGGGCTTGAATGTGTATGGGTTAGTAGAACTTTGCCTAGTTCTTGCTAGAACTATGGAATTAGTGGTTGCAAACACTGATTCGTGCCTTTATGACTTAGTATCTACTTGAGAAAGAGGGACTAAGTCTAGAAAAACTAGGGTAACAAGGAATTGGGATAAACTCAAGAAATTGATAGCCCCAGTTAAAAGGTTAAACCTAGAGATAGTAATATCCGACTTGAACTAACATCGCTTGTATTGCATGAATACATTTGGACTTGAGAAAGCCAAATTGGGCAAAATTACTCAAACTACCGAGAGTTATAGAGTCAGTACCCGGGTGTGATAGTTATACTACGACCCCAATTAATTACATGATTGCCCTAGGTTCTTGCTACCTGTTAGATATTCACCTAGGCGGAAGTCACTACCCTAGTACCTTTAAAACCTTGAAAATCAACATATAAAATATTGTACTTAGTTTATCTATTGCATGCTATAGAGTAGAAGTAGAAGTAGAAAACAAATCAACCATGTTTGGAAGTGTAATCAAGAGCAAAACCCACATCTAGACTCGGATATAAATCTAACTCCAAATAACTTTATTCCCTGTGGATTCGATCCCGACTCTGTTGGATAAAACTGCATCGACCATCCTCGCTACTCAATACTAGTGCAGGCTTGGACTCGATCAAGGTACATCAAAGCTGAACCTGGACCTGGCCTTCTTATGCCTGCTGACAACACAAATAAACTAACAGCCTATTGTGACTCAGATTGGGGAGCTTGCCTACAAACAAGAAGATCAGTCACTGGCTACTTAGTTATGTTTAGGAATACCCTGGTGTCATGGAATTCTAAGAAACAGGAGGCTGTCTCTAGGAGTTTAGTTGAAACTGAATTCAGAAGCATGGCGACCTGTGCAGCTGAAGTGACCTGGTTGATAGGGTTGTTTGAAGAGCTTGGTGTGAAGATAGAACTACCTGTTGATCTCTTACTTGATAGCAAGGCAGCTTTTCAGATTGCTGCCAACCCAATCTTTCACGAGAGGACTAAATGCATAGACATAGATAGTCATTTTGTGAGGGAAAAAAATCCTACAAGGAGTGATGAGAACTGAGCATGTACCAACCAAAGAACAGCTAGCTGATCTGTTAACTAAAAGCATGGGTAAGGTGCAATATGATTACCTACCGGAGAACCTTGGGTCGAAGAACTTGTTCAAGCCATTAGCTTGAGGGGGAGTGTAGAAGAGTGGTGTGCTAGTGCAAGTTGTGGCCATAGAATACGTGTAATATTAAGCTGTATTATTTGTATAGTCGGTTAATTAGTTATGTAGTTAATACTATAAAAAGGTAGTCAACTCTACAGAAGGTGTTGATGTGTAAATAGTCCCTCAAAGTGTAAATACCGAGGGTAAATAAGATATTGGGTGGGAAGTTACGTTCTTAATTTAGAACGAAAGAAGACAATAGTTCTTAGAGAATATCAAGGATTAAATCGTCCTTTCTCATGTCGCGGCAAAATTGTTGTCAACTAGTAGTTACTCGGGCTGGAAATCAATTCATTTGATGGAGAACTGCAGCCCAAAATGCAGGCCAACATAGAATCCAAGGACAAGAAGCCCTAATATTCATATTGATTTCATTTTAGTCATATTCTATACCGTTTGAAATGGAAATGGAAATGAAATTTAGTACAGCTTGACGTGTTTGTCATATAGTAGTAGTAATTTAAGAAACTATTATAACTGTAGTTAAATAGTTAGTGTAACGGAGAAAATACAAGTTTTAAATTGATAAGTTAAATAGATATGAACTTTGTAAAAGAGTGTATAATTTAATACTAGTGTTATTAACAAACTAGCGTCAAACAGTCTGATAAGTTTCAGCACTAAATGAGGAGGAAGTACCATAAGATAAAAAAAAACCAAGGAGATATATATCACTTACAAGTATAACCCAAAACATTTTAAAAATAATTGTCCACCTCTCACTTTTCTCCTTTGAAAGAAAATAATCATGTGAAAGACGGAAATGAAAAACTAATCAATTTCAGCGTATTAAATCAGCTACAGTTCCGATACATACATATATACTGTTGGAATCTCTTAATAAGAAACGTGTTTGGAGACTGGAGTTATCTATATTTGGAAGCCTTAATTTGAACTGTACCATTTTTGTTTTCCAGATTGAGTTCATTTATTCGAGATCAAATATTTTCATGGCACATAAGATTAAAGTTTTAAGAGTTTATACTTTCCTAACTGATTAAGTTGGAAGCAGAGACGGAACCAGTCCTTCGGCTACGGGTTCGGTTGAACCCAGTAGCTTTGGTACAAACCTTATATTTGTCTTAAAAAATTCATTGAATATGCACAAATTATTAAGTTAGAACTCAATAACTTAAAAGAACTAGAATCTTGAGCCCATAAACTTCAAATTCTCGCTCTGCCTCTGGTTGGAAGAGCCAAAAAAATGGAGGTCAGTGTTATATTCCGGGGTAATAAGCCAAGAAAACTGCTAGCAGTGTCAGCCTATGTGAGTGACGAGCGCAAAACACAATACGAAATTATGCTCCCTAGCCAATGATAGTATAGTTATGACTATCATCTCCACATGGATTGGATTTAAATAGTGTTTAAATAATTCTTTGCTTAACGCTATTTAGGATGATTAACACATAGGTTGGGATGATTAATAACTAAAATTAACTATGAAACTAAAATAATTAACAATTGATCACTGGAAGACGAGAGTTGAGCAACACTGAAATATCAATGAGAGAAATAAGGGTCGTAATATAGTGCTTATGTGAGTTCACCTCGTAGAGTTAAGATTTAATTGAGAGAGGAGTCTTGACTATTTGAACTAATCATCGAGTGAATTCGTGAGAACCATTAGAACATTAGAGTGAACAATTCAAAAATTAACGAAAAATTGATATTCTTCTAACTTGATTTAATCAATAATTCAACAAGCTCTTTGGATTACTTAAGAGAATCACTTAATTAAATGCATGATAGTTATCACAATATTCCTCTTTCAATTAAATAAATTGGTGAATAAAGTTGCAAACAATTCAAAACTCCAAAAACGAATTCATGCAAAAAACTAGAGTCAAAATCCACAAATATCAATCAAAACACCATATCTGTCAAAGCCTAAGGGAAACTACTTCATAATCATAGAGTAAGTCATCACAAATATAATTAAAGAATAAGAAAACATCAATCTAACGTTACAATCCAAACTCCCGTATTGAATTGATGGAAAGATGATGAAATCTTGTGTCTTGTAGCCTCCAATTCTCTCCAAAAGCTTCGAAGGTCAAAAGTCCCTTCAAAAACGTCTTTTAGTGTATTTATACCATATAGGAGTGGGCCTGGACAAAACTACCCTTTCCAAGCTGAAACAAAAAAATACTCTGAGAAAATTGTACAGGCGTGTTGCGCCATGCGCCACCCCTACGCGGTGTGCTAATGGGAAAGTTCAGAGAGCGATATCTGACGGACATTAGCAGATTTACACTGCCATGCCGCCCCATCCGCCGCCCCACGCAGCGTGGCTGTGTATATTTTACAGAGTATTTTATTTTCGTCAATTTTTGATATCTAGACTTGGCTCCCGATACCCGAACATGATCCCAGATTAATTTCTTGGGCTTTTACTCAGACTTCAAAGCTCCAACTTTTTCGATTTTGCTCCCGATTATCTTTTTAACTTAGAATCACTTCTTTCAAGGCATAAAATACATAATGAGCGCAATTCACTATTATTTAAGCTCAAACACAGGTAAAATACAGTAATTAGAGTGCAAACTATGACTAAAATACGGGTTTCTCGCCTACCATCAACGCCCCACACTTAAATCGTTGCTCGTCCTCTAGCAATCAAACTTCACTTCACATAGAGACGACCTTCTTATCAGACAACTTTCCTAATGCACCACGCCAAAAATATTTAAAGTAGACTTAGCACCCTAGCATAACATCCTAGCCTCAAGACTCGACTCAAAAGCACCACGTGTTTTCCAAAAACCTGCTCACTTACTCTAACACAGAGGCCAAAGACATTACCTTTTCCTTCGCAAATCATGTGCCCTCACACCAAAGATATAGAGTTGTTCCATACACCATAAAATTCAAGAACAAATAGGAACTTAAGATAGAAAGAATTAACTTACTCTTAGAAATAATATTCATGCGCCATAGAAAACGTACCAAAGGCTTGCCCGTAGTGTAGTACTCTACTAATTTGAGCTCATTCAGTCAAAGATCAAGTATGAATTTAATTGGTTGTAATATACGCTGCGGGACAAGTATGATATATTTGGATATAGTGACTACACCTCCCTGAGCACTTTAATACATACAGTTTCATATTTTAAAATCCCACACTTGTGTGGAACCAAACCCAACATTCAATACATAATAACCTCGAGCTCCCAATTTCATTAAGCACAGACAAGATGTGAACTACCACTAGCAAGAAATCAACTTTTTTTCTTTCTTCTACATACATAAACTCTTTTTTTTTCAAAATTCTGAATAATTTTTCTTTTTATTTTTTTCAATCCCATACATGTGGCTCTCACAAATTTTCAACTAGTGCACATTTCTCCATTATTCTTAGCTCCACTCAAAAGCCTATCATTCCTCAACTCAGCTCGTAACAAGCTCATAGTAGTTTCAATTGCTCACGACAGGTAAAAGGTTCAAATAGATGGTCATATCAGATAAAGGGTCAAACTTGTAGTGTGATTGCCAAAGAAGTAGGGTTACAGTCTCAACAGGACTAATTAAGACACATACAATTAGGTGGGTGATAAACATATATCTAGCTAAAAAAATGCCTATATCACTTCCTAGACTGAACGAGACTGCTATTTCGCTTTGCAAATACACGCGGCAAGTTCTAGATATCATCTGACATACACAGAATATCAACAAAAATCTCACACACATGTTAGCACAAAACTCACTTAGGACCGGATCTATCCCGACTCTATAGTCAAAGCAGTTAAGAAACATCAAAATCAAACATTCTAAGACACTTATACATGAGTCAAGAACTGAGCCCAGGCGTCGCAACTAAGGCACTCACTACTCTCAAGCACAACAAAGTCAAGAAAAGTCATCTCCATTTAGTACTATTGCACAATACTTCAAATTTTCTAACAAAAGAAATACTAACTACACCTGGTTCAAGCAAAACCTTTGGAAATGAATCGCAACACAAAGAAAAACCAAGGAGAAATTATTACACTACCTATGAAAAACAAAATATTTTTTTTTCTTCGACTTGGATCCCTCAAGAAGAAATCCATCGTCGGAAAAAGTCAATATATTTTTCAAACCAAAACACAAGAAAACAAACACACATGTACATATTTACATCCCCACCCCATACTTTAAATTGTGGCATGTCCCCGTGACACACAAATAAAAAGCAAGAGGTAAGGAAAACTCCATTGATTCATCTAGTCGGGGTCTGAACTGAAGTCGGGATCTCCTTTGCACGCCCGACCCAGTGCACACATCCATGCTGGGAGCATCTTTTCTGTCTTCTTTGGGTACACCCCACACTTATCATGCTTACTCTCTCCATCTCGTTCTTTTAGGGGCCATTGCTCCTTCCATCTTGAAATCCACCCTTTCTTCCCCCACTCTGAGCATGAGCTACCTTTCCTGAATATCAAGAATAGCTCTTCCAGTAGCCAAGAAGGGTCTCCCTAAAATCAGGGGGACCTTCCTATTCTCTTCCATGTTCACCACAATGAAGTCCATAGGGAATACAAATTTATTCATCCGAACTAGCACATCTTCCACTATTCCTTCATATATGATTGTGGTCTGATCCACCTGCTGCAAAGACATAGGTATCGATCTGATTTCTCCAATCTCTCCCTCCAATTTCCTGAAAAAAGACAAAGGCATAAGATTAATATAAGCATCCGAATCACACAAAGATTTTCAAACTTAGCACTTCCTAAAGAGCAAGGTATAGTAAAACTCTTTGGATCTCCACACTTTTGAGGGAGCTTATTTTGCAGAATGGCACTACAGTGCTATGTTAGCTTGACAACCGATGTCTCTTCCACTTTCGCTTGTTGGACAATATCTCCTTCAAGAATTTAGCATAAGCTGGCATCTGAGAGAGCACCACTGTGAATGGTAGATTAACATGCACCTGATTGAGCACATCTAGGAAACGCCCAAATTGTTTGTCCAACTTCTCCTTTCTTTGCTTTTGAGGGAAAGGTAACACAAGCATATATTTACTCTCTTCAATCTCCTCATTCATTGCATTCCCCTCTTTCTTTTTCTTCTGAGCTCTAGTCTTCCCCTTCTTCTTTAGACCATCATCTACCATCACCTCACCTTCTTGATTGTTGTTATTTTTCTGCTCCTCCATAGTTTCTACCTGTCCTTCAATTAACTCATCCCTTTGTTTTGCCATAGGGTCTTTCATTACATGCCCACTCCTCAAAGACGCTGCATTTATTCTCTCTTTTGGATTTCTTTCACTATCAGTAGGAGAGTTCCTAGAACCCTCTCAGACAATAGATTATCAAGTTTTCCCACATGTCTTTTCAAGTTTCGAATGGTCATTCCCTGTTCTCGGATAGTTGTGTCATGTTCTCGTATAGCTGAGCCATGGGTTTCAAGTCTCATCTATCTTAATAATAAAGACCTTTATCAGATCTTCCATGCTAGACTGATTAGACTGTATAGGCTGATATTGCTGCCTCTGCTGATTTTGAAAACTTGGAGCTCCCTGTCCCTGGGTCTGGAGTTATTTTGTTGCTATGCATTCGCATTGCCACCTGGTGAACTCCAAGAGAAACCTGGGTGCCTTTGCCCCATGGAGTTAAAATTATTGCCACTTTGGTAGTTGCCTTTGTCAAAGCTCCCCACAGCATTTACTACTTCATCTATAGTCGAGACCTGACACTCATGTGTTGGATGGCCCATTCCAAAAAAATCACAAACCGAGGACGACTGGCTCTAGACCTTGGCTAAGGTTAAATTTCGTATCTCTCTAGCCATGGTACCTAGTTGGGCTTGCACTGATACGTTAGTATCCACTTAGTATACCCCAACCTTTTCCCTTCCCTCATTATCATCTACTGGCCATTGATTTGTATCTTCAGATAATTCATTTAGAATTGCAACAATCTCCTTAGAAGTTTTCTTCATATGAGGACCTCCAACTGCGTCGTTTAGCAGCATCCTTCCATAGGGTGTCAGCTCATCCCATATTTCTTGGAGTTGCATCCACAAGTCTACTCCATGATGCTGGCATCTTCTCACAATACCTTAAATCTTTTCCATGCTTCAAACACCGTTTCTGCATCTTTCTGCTCGAAGTTGTGGATCTCTCTTCAAATTTTCCCTGTTTTTGCAGCTGAAAAATATTATTCAAGGAACTTCTTTGTCATGTCTTCCTAAGTTTGAATTGACCCTGTCGGCAAACTCCGCAACCAGTGCTTAGCATCTTCCCTCGGTGAAAAAGTAAATGTCCTTAAGTAGATAGCATCGTTCGGTACCTCGCTGTGCTGGAATGTATTCATAATTTCATCGAAATCCATCAAATGAGTATTTGGATCTTCATTGGGTTTACCTCAGAAGACACAATTGTTCTGAATGGCCTGAAGTAGCCCTTGCTTGATCTTAAAATTAATGATTACGATTGGAGGAGGTCGCACACTAGATACTTCTTGGTTGTAGACTGGCCCGGCATAGTCTCCTAGTGATCGTCCAGGACTGGGCATATTATTTTCAAATTCATCTTCAACCAGAGGTCGATTCAGGTTGAATCGTCGTCCTCTGTTCCCATCACCCGTTTCATCAGCTCTAAGAGCTACTTCAACAGCTTCCCGTACAGCTGCTTCCTAATGGGATACTTTCCGTGCAGCCAAATTAACTACCTCCTCACCGTTTTTAGCCAAGTTCTCTTGGGTTGAGGATTTCCCCAAGAATTTCCCAGCGAGTTCTTTCTCTTTTTGCAGTTGTCGCGGGTGTTTTTCCAACTACGACTTGTAGGATATTACTTCTTTTGAAGAAGATCGAGTCATACAACAATGAACCTAACTTTTTCTCTGCACACTAAAGAGAAAAACTATGAAGAATAAATAAACTTAATTCCTGAATTAGCACCAAAAACTATTTTGAACACTATTGATTGCCAATCGCCAAAAACGTCACGAGTGCAAAACACAACACGAAATTATGCTCGCTATCCAAAGATAGTATAGTTATGATCATCGTTTCCACATGGATTGGATTTAAACAATGTTCAAGTAATTCTTAGCTTAACGTTATTCGAGATGATTAACACGTAGGTCGGGATGATTATTAACTATGAAACCAAAAGAATCAACAATTGATCACTTGAAGAAAGAGTTGAGCAACACTGAAATATCAATGAAAGAAATAAGGGTCGTGACATGATAGGTGATCGGTTCCAAGCCTGTACCACTATTGAGTGGCAGGGATGGTCGATGCAGTTTTACCCAATAATGGTCGGGATCGATTTCCACAGGAAGTTAATTGATTTGGAGTTAGGTATCTAACTAATCTAGATGTGCGTGTTGTTCCAAATTGCACCTCCAAACATGGTCATCATTGATTATACTTCTAATGCTATCCTATAATATGCTAAAATAAGCTAAGTACACTATTTTTGTTGGTTGTTTTCAAGGATTAAAATGGACTAGAGCAGTGACTTCCGCCTAGGTGGATATCTAGCGGGTATCGAGAATTCAGGGCAAGCTTGTTATGATTGGGGTCGTGATATAACCATCACACATAAGTGCTCACTCTATACCTTTCGGTAGTTTGAGTGACTTTACCCAATTTGGCATTCTCAAGACCAAATGGGTGTTCATGCATAACAAATGATATTGGCTCAAGTCGGGTATTACTATCTCTAGGTTTAACCCTTTAATTGGGGCTATCAATCTCTTGAATTCACCCCAATTCCTTATTAGCCTAATTTTCCTAGACTTAGTCCCTCTTTCTCAAAAAGAGTCTAAGTCATCAAGGCACAAATCAGTTTTTGCAACCACCAATTCTACAATTAAAGCATGAATTAAGCTAAATATCACTAACCCATAAATAATTAAGCTCTAAAATTCAAGACCCAAGGGTTGGGTCACAACCCTAGCTATGGGGTTTAGCTACTCATAATAATAGTAGAAATCAAAAATGAAGATGAAATATAAGCCATAATATTAAAATACAAGATGAAAATCTAAAGATTGAAGATAAATCTACTTTAAGATTACTCAAAGAGGTAAAAACCAATTGTTCACGTGCTTAGCAAAACATTACATACCCTAAAATGTGAAAAAGATCTATTTATACTAGGCTAAAATTTTCGGACAAAAATGCCCATTCGGAGGTTTCGCGGACGCGTAATTTCTGACCGCGTCCATGCTTGAGCTATCGCGGCTGCTTAATAATAACCGCGGTCCGTGTTTCTCCATATTTGAATCTAGCTGGGACCTGTTTCGCATACAGCATAAAATCCACCGTGTCCGTGTGAATTTAATTTGCGATCGTGTAATTTGGACGTGGATCGTGTTTTTCAATCAAACGTAACTTGCAGGGCCTCTGAACCTCGAAGTACGCTCTTAGCGAAAATACCATCACGGTCGCGCCAGATATTCCGCAGCCGCGCTTTTCCATCGCGGTCAGCGGTCAATGTTGAACCCAAAACAGCTTCTCTGAATCTCATTTTTGTGGGCCGCGTATTTGTGGCCACCTCAGCGATGGTCCTTACGCGGCCGCTCTTTTCTGCTGCTGTCAGCGCTCCAGTCCAACCTTGGATTTGTGCAAGTTTGACTCCTTCATGAGTTGATTATGGCATCTTTGCCTCATTTTGACCAAACCCTACAAGCAAGCACATTAAGTCATTTTTCAGGAATACCTTTACTCATTTTCGACCCAAAACCTAAGCAAAAGAGAGCACAAAATAGGTTAAAATCCATAGTTATTAACTCCCCCAAACTTAAGCTTTTGCTTGTCCTCAAGCAAACAAAGTAATTCCCACCCCTACAAGAAAATGAAAGGAAGTTTAAGCTGTCCTAAGGTGACTTCATCAAGCATCAATTGGGACTAACAATTACCCTCAACACAAATGCTTTATCAACAACACACAACCTTTTGAGTACCATAGTTCTAGTGCGACACAAGAGCATCAAGAGTTGACTTAGCTCACCAAGGAAGCTCGCTCTACTACGTAGGTCGTTGTGGACCCCAAACTCTTTCTCCTATACTCTCCATAAGCAAATCTCACTTAACAATTGAAGCACTCAAAACAAGGATTGTGAAGAAGTACACTCATCTCTCATAAGGGAATGTCACAAGTCCGGCTTTAAGTACCATACGCTTGCACCTTATGTGAATCACCACTAATGCAAGCTCACTCAACTCGAAATCCTATAGGGCTTTTGCGGGAATTCAATGAAGGCTTTTGGATCAAGGTAGGATATATCGGTCTATGAAGGTTTCATCTTTCCTTAAGCACTTTATTTTCTCATTTCGGCTCACACTTTCTTGACTCTTTGAGTAATTTCTTCTTCCTTAGGGGAACTAGAGAGACACACTGTTACTCTTTCTCGTTCATGACAATCATTTTTCTCCTTTTCTAAACATTCCAAGCCTTTCATCATTGCTTTCATTGAATCCCTTCATTTTTCTATCTTATTCACTTTCTTTTTGACTTTTTTTTGGCTTTTCTTTCTTTTCTTTTTGCCTTCCCTTTTATTCATTTTTTACCTTTTATCATTTTCACATTCCTCGTCTCTCCCCCCAAACTTATGCTTTTGCCAATTGTGAATGCTAAGGAAAGATCGGGTGCCAAGAGAAGGTCATTATAGAACGGATAAAGGCTTGTATCATGGTTACAGAAAGAACAAGGGTTTTGGCTCAATGGGGTTGACTAGGGATATCATATTTGGTGGGCTATGGATGCTTTCAAGTTTCAAGTTGGATCAAGGAGAGTCTATAATCATTTCTCAAGTCGAGCTACAGTTAGAATTTCGCCTATATAAACATTCAGGGCAAGTTCTAGACTTATTGGCACGAGACTTGGACTTGCAAATCAATACCTTACCTCACAAGCTGTTGGATTGCTAAAGAGAACAGAGTCGAGGGCCCACAATAACCCTAGCTAAGGTTGAGCAAGACAAATGGCTCCAGGAAGTCACTCGATGATGTTTAGTCAACACAAGAGTCTAAAGGTCACAACTAGAACTATTCTTTGCCAATCAACTTGTTTCAACCCATGAGGTCAAAGGTAAATGTGTTAGGCCCAAATGAAGCTTGCCTGAGACACTTTTATTCATTACTACTATTTACACAAAAACATTAAAAAAACGGACTCAAACCCTTAAGAAGGTTGTCACGCCATCCACATCGGGAAGAGCCACCCGGTTCACACAACATCCACCGTTGGAATGAACCGTGGCATTAAGAAAACCAAAGGCTTATTGATCACGAAACTAAGAACTCAAAAAGAAGTTACTAAAGGAAGTAAAAAGTTAATCTATTAAAGAAAAAGAACACAAGAAGTTCTAAAGTAAACTACGGAAAGTGAAATGAATATGTACAGTAATGGGGAGAAACGAATATACACAAAATAGGAATGAATATATACATGGAATGGTAAAGTTATATACATACCAAAAGTGAAAAATAATGAAAGTGAAAGATAACGATAAGTAAAAATAGAGAAAAATAGTATCATAATTATTACATGCCAGTCACCGAATCAAAAGTAGGACCACCCCCCAAATAAAAGCTAGCATTGTCCTCAATGCTAAAAGCAAAAACAAGATCAAGAAGGGGATAGAGAGTAAAGAAGACTCCTCATGTGGTCTCTGTCTGCATGGGGTCACCTCCCTCTGGATCCTCCAACTGTATCTCCAATTCCTCGGACTAGGGCCCCACAAATCCTCTCATAGGCTCTCTGTCAGTCTCCTGCTCTGGTGCCTGTGCTGCTGGAACAGTAGACTCCATGAGTAGGTCAAGTGGAAGATCTCCGGCAGAAGTGAGCTTGGCAACATCCTTCTGCAAGCTCTCCATTTCCTCCTTTGTGGCTTTTCCTTTTCAGCTTCTTGACCTGCTTACCCAGCTCCTCGATCACCTTCCCATGAGTACCCAAAGTCTCCAGAATTTTCTGTTGGTTGTCCAGGAGCTTCTTCTGATTGTCCAGAAGCTCCTTCAATGAATCTTCCACTGATGGGGACGACTGTTGCTGTGCTAGAGCGGCCTGTGCTACGAGTGCACTGGATAAGGCAGATAGCTTTGATGTAGCTACCTGCATCTAGTTGTTGATGCTGGATAAAGTCTGATTGACCCACAGTGCAATCTGAGTGTAAGCTGAGGAGGAAGGCACAGACACTGGGGCAGAGACAAAAGGTCCGGATGATGGAGGTGGCATAGCAGCAGAAGAACCTTCAGCTGTGGAAGGCTCGGACCCAATGGCCACTACCCTTGGCTCTTCAGACTGGCCAATGGAGGTAGTGACTTTGCCTTTGGACTTGGGGTTGTCTGCTCCTTGAAGGCACTACCAAGAGAAGGGCCTTTTCGGCTTCACTTTTGTATCAAAATCCCTCCCTTCTACCTCTTGGTCTTCTAAATACATGGTGAGGAAATTGGGATAGGGGTATGATCTTTCATCCTTCCCGATAGCATTGGTGATGTCTCTTGACATGAGATTTCCCACATTTATCGGGTACCCCTCCATAATAGATGCCACAACAATTGCTCGGAAAACTGAGATATCATTGTCATGATGGGATGGGTCTAGCCGGCTGCAGACAAATGTACACCACCCTTTCGCTTCGAAGCTCAGAGTGTTTCTAACTATTAGGACCCCAGGTGTAAGCCAAGCCGGTGTTGTCCCGGGGATGGCTATCACCTCCGCAAGCCATGGACGAGCTGCCTCATATAAAGCCAGCTTCTCCAAGTATAGGGATTCATCCTCATCTTCAAACCCGGCATATGTGTTCAGTGTCTTGCCATCAATTCTGACCTTCCTGTTCCGAACATTAGTCACATAGGTGCCCTTTTTGATGTGGGCAACATTGGCATAGAGATCTTTGACTAAGTGCTCATTGGCCTCCGGCATCTTGCTAGTGAAGAATTTCCACCCCACTCTTTTATCGAATTGCCTCTTCACGTTGGGATTGTGGGGTAGAAGATCTCTTTCTATGAATTGCCTCTGAAGGGTAAGTGACCTCCGTGGCCACCATTCCCGGAATTTGTGGTAGGCTTTTTCACTGACAAATTGAAGCTGCCACACCTCCGGTTTTCTTGACCTTTCCAAACCCCCAACAATAGTATCACCCCCTTTCCCGTCATCCGGGACCTCGGCCACATCAACATCAATAGGGGCAGGGGTAGCTGGTAAGGCCGGAGTTGCAGCAGGTGGGGAAGATGATCCCGACGCCTCACTACCTTCCTCTGAGTCATCAGAAGACTCAGTAGAAGAGGTGGGAACATCTTCCAAACAGAATTTCTCCGGCAAATCTAGGACATGAGTGGGCACAGAGTCCCCTTCCGAAGCTTCTCGAGAAGGAACGTACTCACTCGTATCTGAGCGGTCCGCAGCTTTTATTGGAGCTCGCATCTTTCCAATTGATTTTCGGACTGCTAGTGGTATCTTGGTTTTTCCTTTTCCCCTGCCTCGGGAGGATTCTGCCCTCCCTTTAGGTTTATCGCTTCCACCTCTGGATCGGACCATTATTCGCATACACAATCAGTTCAAGCTCATTAGTATTGTTGTTCAATGAATCATCAAAGAAAAGCAGATGAAATGATGCCAGTGCTTCTCAAAGAAGGGATCCGCTGACAACGTTAAAAGGAGCGTGGCCACAGACAGACCAACACGATCGGCATAAAAAGGGGTGCGGCTGCGAAAGATTAGGGATCAGACTACCCAGCCTCTGAAGTTAAGGTACCGCGGACAGCAGAAAAAAGGGCACGGCCGCGAAACACCAAATGCTGACCGCGTAAAGATGAACGCGGCCGCAACCAAAAACTGCTATGTCTCTGAAGATCAAGGGCGCGGTCCGCGAATTTAAGGACGCGGCCGCGTAATGCTAACCGCTGACCGTGAAAAAATCTTCACGTCCGCGAACAATCAACCAATTCAACACATACAAATTCATGAACGCAGACAGCGAAATTTTGGGCCGCGGTCCGCGGAATTAAGACATGCAGGCACTGAAGAAAGATCTACGACCTTGGGTTTCACTTATCATAAATTTTGGCAATTAAACGGCATAGTGAACACCCCATCCCCCCATTAGGTATGAAACTCAATTACCCATCTTGAATTAGGCCTAAATTATGCAACATTTTGACTTTGCCATGTATTAACCCTAACTAAAAAAAAGAGTAGAACTACAAGAAAAGAAAACAAAGAGACAAAATTAATACAAAATTGAGCATACCAGTTGATTGATTTATGGTAGAAACTAACTCTTGATTAATGATATGAAATTGAGATGTCGATTAGAGGGATATGAACAGTAGGCTATTGCTGTGAGAGTGAAGGGTTCGAAAAGTGTAACAGGAAATGGGCCTGTCTATTTATACAAAAAGCACAAGGACCCACCGACTTACCTGAGCGTGGTTCGCGGAATACCACCGCGGTCCGTGCTTTTACCTTTTTGAAGAGCTGTTGCAAAGACTGGACCGCTGATAGCAGAAAAACAAGCGCGGCCGCAAAAGAGTAACGCGGACCGTGAAATTTCAACCACTGAGACGAATACAACTTCAGAGAGTTGCTATTCTAGAATTTTCAAGTCCGCGTCCGCTGACCATTTACGCCCCCACGAAAAGCACCCGCTGACCGCGAAATTTTGAGCGCGGTCATCGTAATTCTCACACTTAGGCAAACTTCTTCAGCAACAGTGTGCACTGCACCAACAATTCCTACACAAATCTCACAACCATTTAGTTCAAAATGGAGCCTAATCTAAGAAGACAATGAAAAAGACAGAAAAAAAACACTTGGGTTGCCTCCCAAGAAGCGCCTGATTTAACGTCGCGGCATGACGCATGTTACCATCAGTCACTTAAAATGGATCATTGCCACCACGTGGCTATCATCAACTTGCCAAGATAGTGCTTCACTCGGTGCCCATTAACTCGAAAGATTTCACCATTTTTTTTTTCAAATCTAGATCACCAAAAGGAGTTACATGAACCACTTCAAAAGGGCCACTCCATTTTGACTTGAGCTTTCCCGGAAACAGTCATAACCGAGAGTTGAATAGAAGAATCAAGTCACCCTCCTTGAATTCCTTGTTCCGGGCATATTTGTCATGTAAGTACTTCATCTTGTCCTTATACAAGGATGAGCTGGAATAGGCATGAAACCTAAACTCATCAAGTTCATTTAGTTGCTCTACCCGGAGATTTGCAGCTACATCCCATTCAAGGTTTAACTTCTTCAGTGCCCACATGGCCATATGCTCTAATTTAAACCGAAGGTGGCATGCTTTCCCATATACCAACCGGTACGGAGACATACCAATTGGAGTCTTGTACGCAGTTCTGTAAGCCCACAAAGCATCATCAAGTTTCCTTGACCAATCAGTCCGGTTTGCTTTGACAGTCTTGGAAAGAATATTCTTGATCTCCCTGTTGGAGACCTCAACCTGTCCACTAGCTTGCGGATGATAAGGGGTTGACACCTTATGATTGACACCATACTTGGAAAGTAAAGTATCGAATGCCTTGTTGCAAAAATGAGAACCCCCATCACTGATGATTGCCCTTGGAGTGCCAAACCTTGTGAAGATGTTTTTCTTTAAGAAAGCCACCACACTCCGTGCCTCATTTTTGGGCATAGCCATAGCTTCAACCCACTTGGAAACATAATCAACAACAACCAGAATGTAAGTGTTACAACATGAACTCACGAACGACCCCATGAAGTCGATGCCCCACACATCAAAAATATCAATCTCAAGAATAGTGGTGAGAGGCATTTCATCCTTCTTGGAAATTTCAACCTCTCTCTAACACTCATCACATCTCTTCACAAACTCACTAGTATCTATATACAAGGTAGGCCAATAAAATCCACAGCTGAAAACCTTTGAAGCAGTTCCCGCCCACCATGATGACCACCGTAGGGCGAGGAATGGCAAGCATCAAGAATACTCATTTGCTCCTCTTCCGGAACACATCTCCGGATCATACCATCATTACAAATCTTGAAAAGATAAGGCTCGTCCCAGTACTAATCCAAGCTATCCCGTTTAAGCTTCTTCCTTTGGTTAAAAGAGAGCTCACACGGGACAATGCCAGTCACAAGAAAGTTAGCCACATCGGCGAACCAAGGCATATTATTCAGAGACACGGAGAGGAGTTGTTCATCCGGAAACGAATCATTAATTTCGAGGCCATCATGGGGCCTCCCCTCCTCTTCCAAACGGGACAAGTGGTCCGCCACTTGGTTTTCACACCCTTTTCGATCAATAGTTTCAAGGTCAAACTCTTGAAGCAGTCGAACTCATCTCATCAACCTAGCCTTAGAGTCCCTTTTTGTTATCAAGTAACGGAGTGCCGCGAAGATCAGTGTGTACAATCACTTTGGTAACAATGAGATATGGCCTAAACTTTTCCATGGCAAAGACAATGGCTAGTAACTCTTTCTCGGTCGCAGTATAATTGACTTGGGCATCATTCATCGTTTTTCTTGCATAATAGACCGGATGAAATATCTTGTTGATCCTTTGCCCCCAAACCGCTCCTACCGTAACGTCACTAGCATCGCACATGAGCTCAAATGGTAAGCTCCAATTGGGTGCGGTGATGATGGGAGTGGTAGTCAATATATACTTGAGAAGCTCAAAAGCTTTCATGCAATCATCATTAAACACAAACTTTGTATCCTTTTCCAACAACTTGCACAAGGGATTCACCACTTTTGAGAAGTCTTTAATGAACCTTCGGTAAAACCCCGCATGCCCAAGAAAGCTCCTAACTCCCTTGACGGAAGTAGGAGGAGGGAGTTTTGAATTCACTTCAATCGTCGCTTTGTCCACTTCAATACCGTTCTTTGAGATCTTATGGTCAAGGACAGTGCCCTCCTCAACCATAAAGTGGCACTTCTCCCAATTAAGTATTAAGTTGGTCTCTTCACATCGGGCCAACACTTTGTCAAGATTACCCAAGCATTCTTCAAAGGAGTCACCCACCACACTAAGATCATCTATGAACACTTCAAGGAAGTCCTCCACTTTTATCACAACACTGGTGTCTTCAACAATCACCTCGGTCACAAGATCCACAAATGAACATACTTCGTTGCTATTGGGCTGCCTCATTGATTTGCAGACATGGAACACAACTTTTTCATCACCCACCCGGAAGGTGAGCTCCCCTGCTTCCACGTCAACTAAAGCCTTCCCTGTAGCTAGGAAAGGTCTCCCCAATATGATCGGCACCTCATAGTCAACCTCGCTGTCAAAAATCACAAAATCCGCAGGCAGTATGAACTTGTCGACCCTCACTAACACATTATCAATTATCCCCAATGGCTTTTTCATTGTCCTATCTGCCATTTGCAGCCTCATGGATGTGGGCCTTGGCTGCCCAATCCCCATTGTCTTAAACATAGAATATGGCATCAAGTTAATGCTTGCCCCCAAGTCGCACAAAGCTTTGGCGAAATCGGCACTACCAATAGTGCACAGGATTGTAAAAGCACCGGGGTCCTCTAGCGTTGGGGCCATGGAATGTACAATGGAACTCACTAGGTGCGTCATCTTGATCGTTTCACAATTCATGGATCTCTTCTTTGTCATCAAGTCCTTCATAAACTTGGCATATCCTGGCATTTGTTCTAGAGCCTCCACCAAAGGTACATTTATCGACAAACTCTTCATCATATCAATAAATTTCTTGAACTGGTTCTCATTGTTCTGTTTTGCAAGCCTCTGAGGATATACTGGAGGAGGCCTTGGCAAAGGAGCCTTGGCTTTGGGCACTACCGTTTCCGGTATATCTATCACGTGTTCCCTAGACGGGTTCACATCATTTTGTGTTTCCTCCACATTGTCAACAATGTCAATTCTCACTTTTTCATTCATAATATCATCACTCACTTGCACATCATTGCTTTGCTCATCATTCTCTTGCACCAACACATCATCACTCACAACCTTTCTTGCATTAGAGGTATTATCAACACCACCTCTACTACTCCTTCTAGTCACCGCCATAGCGTGGCCCGTATTGTTCCCTCCCTTCGGGTTTATTACCGTGTCACTAGGTAGTGCCCCCTTAGGGCGAGTGTTCAAAGCTTGCAAAATCTGGCCAAGTTGGACCTCCAAGTTGCAGATAGAAGTATTATGGGATGCCAACTGGGCATCGGAGTCGACGTTTTTCTTCATCATTTGCTCAAACATTGACTCAATCCGTCCATCTCATTGTTTGACAAACTAGGACCTTGAGACGGAAATGGAGGCGGGTTGTTTGATTGTTGATACATCGAATGCCTATGAAAGCCCAGCCCCCGATTCCTCTGATTACAGTTATTCCCACCCCCTTGGTTGTTGTTGCCTCCCCGATTGCTATTGTTATTGCCACCCCAGTTTCCCTGGTGCCCCAATTCTGATTGTTGTTCCCCCAGTTGCTTTGGTTGTTCTTGTTCCCACTATTCCAATTTCCTTGTTGGTTTTGATTCCCTCAATTTCCTTGGGATCTCCACTATTGTTGTTGATTCGAAGCATTGCCCCGTTGTCCTTGGTAGTTGTTCACATACTGAACCTCTTCACTTTGATCATCATATAAATCATCTTGGTTGTAACCGCTACCACTTTGCTCAAATTGATTTGGGTTTCTTTGACTTTGTTGACCTCTTTTCCGCCTCTTGTTGATCATCATATTTACCTTTTCCATGGCATTCACTTGTCTTGGCGCTTGAACTTATTGCAATTGAGCTTTGGCCAATTGGTTCATTATTGTAGTTAACTCTGCTATTGCTTGGTTGTGGTCATGGAGCTCTTTGTGTAGGTGAATGACATTAGGATCACCTTGCGGCACATTAGCTCGACTTTTCCATGCCGAGGAAGTATCCTCCATCTCATCAAGTATATCGCACGCCTCGGCATAAGGTGTGTTCATAAAGTTTCCCCCAGCTAGTTGGTTAACTACACACTGGTTGGTAGTGTTGATGCCACGGTAGAATGTTTGCTGGATCATGGCTTCGATCATGTCATTTTTTGGACATTCTTTAACCCTCGTCTGATACCTTTCCCAAATCTCATGAAGCGGTTTATTTGGCTCTTTTTTAAAGGCAAGGATCTCATCTCTCAGCGTCATCATATGCCCTGGCGAGAAGAACTTTGCTATGAATTTCTCGGCCAACTCATCCCAAGTAGTGATGGAATGGTTGGGCAACCTCTCAAGCCAATCTAAAGCTTTCCCCCTTAGAGAGAATGGGAAAAGCCTTAATCTCACACATCCTCAGAAACGTTCTTTTGATTTCTCCCCCAGCATGTATCAACAAAACCCTTGAGATGCTTGTACGCATTTTAGTGTGGAGCTCCTGTGAAGAAACCCCTCTGTTCCAAAAGTGTAAGCATAGCGTTGGTTATTTGAAAGTTGCCCGCCCTAATCCGGGGCGTGACTATTGCACTTGCGTATCCTTCGTTGGGCAACGTCCGGTGTGCTGGCCTTACTGGAGGTGGGGGATGGTTTGGAATATTGTCATAAGGCGGTCGGCCTCTCCTTTGTGCTTGTGGTTCGGGTTGAATCTCATCCACATTATCATCATCTACCTCCACCCTCAAAGGAAAATTTCTTGGAGCATCATTTTTAAGAGCCATATTGTACCTAAGAGCATTCACAAACAAATTAGAAAATCGGAAGGAAAGAAAAACAAGACACACAAAAAGTTAGATAGATAGCAAAAACCGTCTAACTCCCCGGCAACAGCGCCAAAAATTGATCGGTTCCAAGCCTGTACCACTATCGAGTGGCAAGGATGCTCGATGTAGTTTTACCCAACAAAGGTCGGGATCGATTTACACAGGGAGTTAATTGATTTGGAATTAGGTATCTAACTAATCTAGATATTCGTGTTGTTCCAAATTGCACCTCCAAACATGGTCACGATTGATTATACTTCTAATGCTATACTATAATATGCTAGAATAGGCTAAGTACACTATTTTTGTTGGTTGTTTTCAAGGATTAAAAGGGACTAGGGCAGTGATATATCTAACGGGTATCGAGAATTCAGGACAAGCTTGTTATGATTGGGGTCGTGATATAACCATCACACATAAGTGCTCACTCTATACCTCTCGGTAGTTTGAGTGACTTTGCCCGATTTGGCTTTCTCAAGACCAAATGGGTGTTCATGCATAACAAATGATATTGGCTCAAGTCGGGTATTACAATCTCTAGGTTTAACCTTTTAATTGGAGCTATCAATCTCTTGAATTCACCCTAATTCCTTGTTAGCCTAATTTTCCTAGACTTAGTCCCTCTTTCTTAAGCGGCACGAATCAGTGTTTGCAACCACCAATTCTACAATTAAAGCATGAATTAAGCTAAATATCACTAATCCATAAACAATTAAGCCCTAAAATTCAAGACCCATTAAATACCCACACTAGGGTTGGGTCACAACCCTAGCTATGCAGTTTAGCTACTCATAATAACAGCAGAAATCAAAAATGAAGATGAAATATAAGCCATAATATAAAAATAAAAGATGAAAATCTAAAGATTGAAGATAAATCTACTCTAAGATTACTTAAAAAGGTAAAAACCAGCCGTTCACGTGCTCAGCAAAACATTACATACCCTAAAAATGTGAAAAAGATCTATTTGTACTAGGCTAAAATTTCCGAACAAAAATGCCCCTGCGGAGGTTTTGCGGACGTGTAATTTCTGACCGCATCCGCGCTTGAGCTATTGCGGCCGCGTAATAATGACCGCGGTCCGTGTTTCTCCATATTTGAATCTGACTGGGACCTGTTTTGCGTACAACGTAAAATCCACCGCGTCCGCGAGAATTTAATTCGTTGCCGCATAATTAGGATACGGACCGCATTCTTTAATCAAACTTAACTTGTAGGGCCTCTGAACCTCGAAGTACGCTCTCTGCAAAAATACCATCGCGGCCGCGCCAGATATTCCGCAAACGCGCTTTTCCATCTCGGTCAGCGGTCAATGTTGTGCCCAAAACAGCCTCTCTGAATCTCATTTTTGCAGGCCGCGTATTTTTGGTCGCCTCAGCAATGGTCCTTACGTGGCCGCTCTTTTCTGCCGCTGTCAGAGCTCCAGTCTAGCCTTGGATTTGTGCAAGTTTGACTCCTTCATGAGTTGATTATGGTCTCTTTGCCTCATTTTGACCAAACCCTGCAAGCAAGCACATTAAGTCAGTTTTCGGGAATACCTTTACGCATATTCGACCCAAAACCTAAGCAAAAGAGAGCACGTAATAGGTTAAAATCCATAGTTATCAATAGGTTCAAGATAGTTATTTGAGATCTATCTCTATTTCAATTCACTCTAATGTTCTAATGATTCTCATTAATTCACTCGATGATTAGTTCAAATGTGTAGTCAACACTCCTATCTCGATTAAATCTTAAATCTACGAGGTGAACTAATATAAGCACTGTAAAAATATGCAAGCATGTGTTAATGGATTAGTCTTTAAGAAAATGACTCTCAAATATTCTCCTAACTTGATTTAATAAAAAATTCAACAAGTTCTTTCGATTACTTAAGAGAATCACTGAATTAAGACAAACAAAATAATGCATGATAGTTACCACAATATTCCTCCTTCGATTAAATAAACTGGTGAATAAAGTTGTAAACAATTCAAAGCTCCATAAACAAATTCAAGCAAAGAACTAGAGCTAAAATCCACAAATATCAATCAAAACACCATATCCGTCAAATCCTAATGGAAACTATTCCATAATCATGGAGGAAGTCATCACAAATATAAATAAAGAATAAGAAAACATCAATCTAACATTACAATCCAAACTCCCGTATTGAATTGATGGAAAGATGATGAAATCTTGTGTCTTGTAGCCTCCAATGCTCTCCAAAAGCTTCCTAGGTCAAATGTCCCTTCAAAAATGTCTTGTTGGCGTATTTATACCATGTAGGAGTGGGCCCGGATGAAACTACCCTTTCCAAGTTAAAACAGGAAAATACTCTGAGAAAATTGTACAGGAAAAGATTGTACAAGCGCGTCGCGCCACTTGGTGTGCCAGTGGGAAAGTTCAAAGAGCGATTTGTGACGAACATCAGCAAATTTATGCTACTGCGCCGCCCCACACGGCGCGACTATGTATATTTCACAGAGTATTTTGTTTACGTTAATTTTTAATATCCAGACTTGTCTCCCGATCCCCGAACGTGATCGCGACCTAATTTCTTGGGCATTTACTCAGACTTCGAAGATCCAACTTGTTCGATTCAGCTCCCGATTATCTTTTTAACTCAGAATCACTACCCGCAAGGCATAAAACACATAATAAGTGCAATTCACTATTATTTATGCTCAAACACAGGTAAAATACAGTAATTAGAGTGCAAACTATGACTAAAATATGGGTTTATTGCCTATTATCGGTGAGTTCGTGTTATACATGTGTACGGGCAGAATCGGGGATAATGTTATCCCCAATTTCTTATTGAGAAGCGAGGAACAAGGTTACTAAATACTAGCTCGAGTGAGACTGGGGGTGCCCGCATATCGGAACCAGGAGCAAACGGAATCGAGTATGGCTGAACCCGGAGAGACTCTAGCTCGAGCAATACGAAGGATCAAGGGTAAAGGAGAAAAGGTTAAAGAAGACAAACTGAGGGCTGAAATATCCGCCATCAGTTGCATATAACAATACGGATCACACTCAATTTTTGTTATAGATCGTGTTTTCATGAGATAAAAGAAAGTAAAGGATTTTTACCTTATTTAGACTTGTATTAGGGTTAAAACTCCTCTACGATATAAAGAGGAGACCCCTTTTATTGTTTTAGTCACCATAGGCACGCATATCAAAATAATAAAGTTTATTTTAGCTTTTAGTAATTGCTTAAATGTTCTTCAATTGTTCACTGAATTAGCCATATCCGAACTCCATCTCGAGGACTCGGTTGTAGCTGTTTGTTAGCATTTAAGCCTGACACGGGGCCTAATTACTTCATCATACTGGTTTGATCATTTATTCTCATTTCAATTCAATTATTTATTATTTTCTAATCATTTGTGTTAAATAAAATCACATATCCTTTAAATTGCGTACAAATTTAATTGTTATCCGTTTTAAGAAAAAATAGTTTGGCACCCACTGTGGGGCTAAGAATAATAGTGGTAATTTAATACGAATCTTGATAACACATACTATTTTATACTTGTTCTTTGACGTTTGATTTCATGACTATTCAATATGTCAGATTCTAGATCTGCTCATTTAGGTGTTGACGCCGAATCAAGCCACCACGGTGAAAATAATATCGAGGTGCCAAGCAACAACATAACCCATGTCGACCCTGATGGCGTTCCAATTGCTGACCTAATCAATGGCAATTCATAGGTTGTTGTCAATGTCAACCTACCGACTGATCCCAATAACAGCATTCACGAGGCACCTCGGTCGTTGGTTCGTGAGGCACCCAAAGGGGGAGGCCATGGAGTTAGCTTACGTTTAATCTTTGAAATGTTTCAAGCTCAGCAGGTTGCCATAGCACAACTGTAGAGTCAAAAGCACGCACACAACACGGCTAAATCTAAATGCATTGGAGAAGATACTTAGAGGGAAGAACGGATTGTCATGGAGCCGGACGGGTTCGGATCCGGAGAAACTTCTGAGGTGATAAAAATGCTCGAGGCACTGACGAAACGTTTTGAGATTCTAGATAGAACGAATAGACCTACCCCCGGTTGCAATCGATTGGGTAATTCAGGAATTTACTCAGCGGCTCAACCCCCAAAGTTTAGTTGCATCTCAACAACTATAGCAAAATTTTGTAGAGTACCTAGTGGTCACCTGGGCCGATGTCCACAACTGGTATCATTCAAAGATCATAGTTGAGGAAGACCAACTAGGGGCTCCCTCGGGGTCAGTTTATCCCAATAGACAAAACAACAAGCCTAAAAGAATAGTGTATCAGGAGTTGAGGCCACCTTAAGATTGATACCAACCTTACAACTTAGATAGAATGGGAAACGGACCAGTTGCTATCCGACTAGGAATGATAGAAGAAATGATCATGGTCCAAGCAATCGAGGGTTAGTGAATAGAAACAGTTTCGACAGATCAAGTCAGAGATGCCCCGAGGCTGTGAGAATATAACTTCAACGTGGTTGCAGTGAGTATAGTGTCAGCCGTCGGTCGTATCAAGGAGACCAAGTGGCCGAGGCCACTTAAGTTTGATCCGGCACAGAGGGATCACAATTTGCTCTGGTACCACAGTACAAGAACAAAGTAAGAGACTCCAACGAAAGCAAACGTAATTGTAGATACGGAAGTTTCCCTACAAAAGGGATGGCTTCGCAACCCAGTTGGGATGGCTTGACAAATAGGGACTGGCTTCGACAACCCGTGAGGGATGGCTTGCCACGCTACACAAATAATTAATTGGCTTATAGTCGCATAAGTTTTCCTACAAAGGGGATGGCTTCACAACCCTTCAGGGATAGCTTGCCAAGCTACACAACTCTGAAAACTTTTGTTTTATAACCAACTTTAGCTGTTATAACTTAGAAAACTTTCGTACTATACAAGCTAACTTTCTTAGAGTATTCTTACTCTATTTTCATACATGAACCGACCTTTACATCCATTCAAAAGAAAGAACAAGAGGGAAATTTAGAAGGAACTCATATGTAATATATCGTAATGATTTACAAAGTTTACAAGTGCTCCTACAACTATTACATTGCCTCCTTTATATAGGGCTAGGAAGTTATTGCAAGACAAAATTTTATTATAAAATAAACTTATCTTACATGTCAAACCTATCTACAAGTGGGTCCCTTTTGATATGTGAAGGACCTTAGGCAAAGTGACTAATATACACTAAAAAGCTTCTGAAAACATGAGAAGTATACATGGTATAACATGTGGAAGTATGTGGGAGCATGTGAAAGTAGGGTGCTTCATGTGACAAAGCATGTGGAAGCATGTGAAAGTGGGGCCCGGATAGTATGAAAATATGTGGGAATTTGTCTTGGTATAGGTAGATGATTTTTTAGGGTTTTTTGGTAGGTAGTGTGGGATTAAGGTGAGATTAGCAAGGATTTAGATTCAAATCCTCATAATTATCTACTGTTGATTCTCTGGCTTTGTCTTCTTGGAATCTTTTCAAAGATCTTGTGTAGTAACCCCCGGAGCTTGACGATCGTACATCTTTGTGTTTATTATCCTCTGGATTGTGAGATGTAATATGTAACCTTCATCTGGCGATGGGATGAGTGATTTTTTCTCGCATGACTTTGTAAGGGGTTGGGTATTCCTTTGCTGCTTCTCGGACCCTTTCCCAATGAGGATGAGTGCTGGTATAATTCCAGCTCGCCCAATCTTTTGGCTATATTTCTCTTAGGATACACCTACTTTGCTGGAAGATAATTCTTTGTGCTTCACTATATTCTTCTTCCATGGATAAGATGTACACGAGAAATTTCCACCGTAATGATACTTCTGCTTGCGCATGGACCTTTCCATTAATAATCTTCACTAGCCTATGGAACATGAATACCTTTGCCTCGTAGGAATCGTTGAAATATTTTATCCAATATCTTTGAGGTTTGAACCATAATAGAAATACTTTAAGATCAGGTTCAATGTTGTCAAAATTCATGAAGATGTTGCACTGGAATTCCATGAAAATATAATACTGGTGGCATAAGTACCAGAAAAACCATAAAAGTTCCTGGGAAAAATCTTTGGCTTGTGCTATGAATATATGGCAGAATGGATATTCTGGATTAACCACATAAGGCTTAAGAATGGATCTTCCATGTTGTCGGAAAACCTAGAGTTCATAATAAGTTCTTCTTTCCGTTATAATTGACGGATCAAAGGGATCCATGAGGTTGAACACTCCGGTGGATGATCCGTTGGCTTCAATGAACTTGTTCCTGGTACATTTGAAAACATGAAGATTTGGCTGGTTAGCTTTTGTTTTGACTTAATCTTTTCTAAGGAAAATCTTTTTGAGAATTCTTCTGGTCGACACAAAAAATCTGCGAGAATATTATCCTTTTCTTTCAGGTGTTTGACTTGGAACTTGTTGGAGAGAAAAATTGGGCCCATCTGAGAATCGGAGGATTGGAAATATTTTTTGCATTTATCTAGATCATCTTTGGAAAGGCCTTCATATCCATTTCTATCAAAAATTCTGTATGAACTAGAAAAGAATTAAATTTCTTGATTCCATTCTTTACTGCAAGAATTTCCTTGAAAGTGGAGTGATAATGTTTCTCGGCATCTTTGAACTTTCCGCTGGCATATCCGTATATTTTCTTCTGGCCATATTTTTTATAACAGCACTCCAATATTCATGCTGGCATCAGTTACTCCAATATTCATGCTGGCATCAGTTTGCAATATTTTCTAACCTTCTGAAGGGATGTAGAGAGACTTGAAATCTTTAGATATCCCCTTTAATTTTTTTGACTGCTTCATCTTGTTCCTTTCCCCGTGGTGGAGCACTTTTCTTGAGCATCTTTGTGAGCGGAGAAATGTATGTAGAGATATTTAGGATAATATCTCTTATATAATTGACTACACCCAAGAACTGTTGGATCTACTTTGTTGTGAGGCTGGTATTTGGAAGTATGAGCAGTTCCTAACATATATGTGGTCTTGGACTGTATAAACCTTAGACAAAATGCATTCCGAGGAAATCAATCTCCTTTTGAGAAAGAACCATCTTTATAACTGAGAGCATGATCCCATACTGTGTTTCTAGGGCCTCAAATTGACAGATCAAGCTGACATGTTCCTCCAATGTATCACAGAATAACAAGATGTCATCAATGTAAACCAAAGAGCTATGGAGGATGGGCTAGAATATTTTTACCATGGCTTTTTGGAACAAGAATGGTGCAGTTTTTAACATGAAGGGCATGACGTTCCATTAGAAATGATGATCAGGGATGCAAAATCCCGATTTGGCTCTTTCTTCGAGGTGTATTCCCAATTGCCAAAATCCAGATTTAAGATCAAACTTGGAAAAATATTTGGCCTTGGCTAAGTGGGAAAAAAGAGTGAGTTTATTTGGGATAGTGAATTTATCATATTGGAGGAAGTGGTTAAGAGGCTGGTAGTTAATAATTAACCTAAGTTTTCCTCTTGTTTGCTCAGCTCTTTTGCTGACATAAAATTCTTCGCATGCCCATTGTGAGTTAGATGGCTCTATTAGATCAAATTATAAGAGTTCTTCGCACTCCTTTTTTTTAAGCTGAAGATGATCCGGGTTCATGCCTGACTGACTGACTTTTGTTGGACTGATGTTTTCATTCTTCTTGAAAGGGAGCTTGATTAAAAACTCTTAGTTCTTCCATAACGAACTTTTCTTTACTGCATAAAATCCTTGTGGGATTCAGCACATGAATGCTCAATGAGATTTTGTTCAATCTGCTTGATTTGTTTATTGTTGGTGATTTAGAATAGCCTTGGAATTTCAGAATAAGGTTTGAACTGCTTCCTAAAGGTTATCCCGTTGGCCCTGATCTGCAACTGATCTTTTAGTTGTCTGAAATGTCAAATCCAACAATAAGGTCTTTTCCTGGTACATCAGACCCTATCAGCTTGGTTCTGTACTTCAATCCTAGGAAAAATTCAATTGTGATTGGGTGCTTTGTGATGACTGTAGTAGATAGGATTCCATTTGATGCAGTATTGAAATCCATAAAGTGCGGCACCCATTGATCTTCACGGAGAACGACTAGATTCATGAGTGAACAAGCAGCTCTGGTATCAATGAAAGCAATGGCTTGAGTTGGTTTATCCCAATTGGATAGATAAACCTTGAATTCCACCTGAGGGATGACTATGAGAGCGTTGATCTCCTCTACTGCTATTCTAAAATTTGGTAGTGGTCATCGCCATGATCTTCGTATATATCAAGAGAGAATAAAGTCTCTTCAGTGGGTTCAGCATCCATAGAGAATATGGAATCGAGGTCCTCTTCTTCTCCGAGATGTATGCCAGTGTGATCTTCAATTTCTTCAAGAAGATTGAATGATCTCCTCGATTGGGGACAATTTCTTGCGAAATGTCCAATCTTGTGGCAAATAGAGCATCTATTCTTTTTGTGAAAATTTCATGGCCTCCTTCCTCTGAAATAATTTGTGCGTCTCCTGGACCCTGATCTCCCATCTGGAATTCATGGCCATATTTACCTCCTAAATCATTTTTGTTGCCTAGGTGTGTGGCAAGAACATCCTGACCCGGTGATCAGATCGGATCTATGACATGCTTTGTCAAGCGTTGGATTGCATTGGATAATTTGTTTTAGGGCAGAGCACTTTGTACAAATGTCCTCCAATGCAACGAAAATAGCTTGCCTGATATGGCAGACTTGTTGGACTGATATTCACTGAAACTTTTCTTAAATGATAGTCATGACTCGGCTTGCCAACAAATTTGGAACGGAAGAGACAAAGGCTTGCTTCAGGTTAATGTCTCCACCAATCTCAAAGTATATCTTTGCCATTTTTTTAAAATGCTTGTCAATGTCATTTCTGTCGAATGACACACACTTCATTTCGAAGAGTTGACTTCGCACCTTCTCCACTGAAAACTTCACATAGGATTCCGATGTTGAAGGCAAAATCCTGGGAAGTAAGAAAAGTGTTTTTGTCTTGAATCCCAAGTGAGTTCCACCAATCTCTGAGGCTTCTTGAGAACCGCGAAGTGAGTTTTGACAGGATGATATACGTTTCTCGTTCCACCAAATTTTTGGTCACCATCCAAGTATAAAAGTCTTGGATCCTTTGAGGCCATTTTGAAACCTAGAGGTCATCCAAGGTAAAAGTGTGGAAACCAGTTCCAACTGGTTTTGACACCGTGGGCTCGTGTCTTATTTTTGGGATTGGTTCATCTGTCATGCCTTCTTGATCCTCAACCACCTCAGATATTTCTGGGTCTCTTGGATGGTTCACAAATATTGGGGGATAGTGTTCTTCGGAAGAGTTGGTTGTAGATTCATTGATTGATGGAGAGCTATCTTCCATTATATCATTATTTGATGAATTTTGAGATACCGACCATGTGGTAGCCCTTTTTGACATATTTCTTAGTTGGGAGACTGTCTGGAGCCTTTTGATCACAAATCATCAAAATTTTGGGGTTGGACCCTTTTGAACTCTCTCCGTGATCTCATCTTTTCTTGGATTGTTTCAGGGCTGCAAGAGCATCTTTCTTTTCCCAAACCATTTTTGCAATATCAAATTCATGTTCTTCTTTCAAGGGTTGGGTGAAAGAAATAGGATTTTGTGGGGTAGTAGGAAAAGTAAAAAAGGTGTAGTCCAATTTAGGCGGGGAGTATGCTTGGGGCGACATAGGGAAGAAGGTCGATTTTGAATGAAAAACTAGGGTTTCTTGTGACTCAAAGAGATCATTTCTTAAAAGTTGAATTTGTTCCCTGATGGAAATCGTCTCCTTTTGTTGTTGTTGGAAGAATTGGAAAAGTGAAGTTCCTGGCGGACAAATCTCATATTGTAAATTTGCTAACCTTTGTTGTAGAGCTTTGATTAGTCCTACATGGTGAGATGATGTATGCTTCACCTTTTTCTCAATTGTTTCCACTTTGCTCATCATTTTATTTTGTGTATGGGCCACCACGTTTTTTATGGTATTGTCAATATTGTTCAACACTTTGTTTTGACAGATAGAATTTTCTGATTGCTGGTTCATTGTTACTTCAATATCACTTGTTGGGAGGTTTTCTCCAGTATGTAGCACTATATTTTTCTTGGGGATTTTTGGAGCATGGTTGATACCCTCTTTTTTAAAAGGTTGAAGTGAAGGAAAATCTTGGGTATGACTGGAACTTGAAGGGCTTAGCATGAATATTTATGGTTGTATGGACTTTGGGGTTTTTTTGACTTGATGAAGTTCTAGTTTTAAGTGGCTTTTTGGACATTGGGGCATTATGAGCTGATGGTGATTTGGGTTTGAGTGTTATTTCACTGTCTCCCCAACTTAGAGTAAATTTTTTGGTAATATTGGCCATTCATGGGGTATGTAATTGAATAGAAATTCATATTTACCTGGACGGTTTAGTGAATCAATTGAAGGATCTTTATTTTCATATCTGACTCGAAATTGCTTTTCAGTGTTTTTTCCTTTTTTCTTGGTTTCATATTTGGTCTCATTGAGGCCAAATCTATTCCAATGACACATGTAGTATTCATCAAATTCTCCAATTGGGTCTTCAAAATAGTCTTGGGAGTCGTAACCAAGATCCCATGGGCATGTGCCGTAAAGGGGCATTTGACTAAACTCTTTTACCCTCTTTGTCGAAATGTTGGATCCAGTCATGTTCTTCCATGATTGTTTGTAAATTCCAGATGGATTCTCTATCTGGGTCAGGGTCTGTATCTTTGGATTGAATCATTTGGCAAGAAAAGATGATTTTATTGGGTTTTCAAGATGGAAACGGTGAAAGCTTATGGAAACGGTTTTGTCGTTTCTTATGGTAAAAGTTGGCTTACCAGATTGCAGAGATGGCTCTGGTTCCCTTAACTTTTCATTATTTTTGATCCATGAATCAGGAAGGATTTCGACGAGCTCTTCTGTGGAAATTTATCTGGTATTTGGGTGCACATGGTGTTTCCTTTGGTAGCATCAATATTTAAGAGTAAAATATTTTCTCCTCCGTGAAGGAAGAGATCCATGGCATGATTTTGGACCAGCCACACCATTTGATGGTAAAGAGTAGCTTGGATAGCATCTTTGGCCTGTGGGGCTCCCTAGATTTGGATTTGGATTTTTAGTGCTTCGGTTAAGTATGGATCATAAAAGGACATGTTGAAATTTCGAAAGATAGTTATGAATACCGTCCCAATATTTAAGTTAATTTCTACAGTACCCAGATTTGCATGTTGGTACTCAGAGTATCTTGTATCTAGAAGAGAAAGGCGAGAAACAATAGGTTGACCTTTACTTCCATGATATGTTAAAGCGATTTAGATAGCAACAAAATGGATATGGGTAAAATCATGATTTCTCCATTGTCTAGAAAAATCATCTGGGATTTGTACGGTGATGAATTGTTCCTCTCTAGTTGCAAGAATAAGATGCTGGTAAAATTTTGAGCCAGCAACATATTCCTTCAAGCCTTTTGGTCTGTGTTGGACTAAGGAACAAATTTGGGACCATGGTGCAAACGATTTTTGGCAAAAAACTGAGTAAGGGTTTATAAGAGGTAATTCAGTGGAGGTTATTTTTTATTCATCTGGTGGGAAATCTGCTTCATATAAGTAAACATATTTTTTAGACAAGGTTTTACATAGAGCAGGGGACATATTCATCTTTGTAAGGGAAGAGGATGATGGAAATGACTCAGACATATTTAGTAAAATATTCCTCCCTTCGAAAGGATGGGCTGGCTCTGATGCCACAGAATCTTATTTCTTTCACCCATCCCTTAAAAGAAGAAGATAAATTTGATATTGCAAAAATGGTTTGGGAAAAGAAATATGCTTTTGCGGCCCAGAAACAACCCAAGAAAAAGTGAGATCACGAAGAGAGTTCAAAAGGGCCCAACCCCTAAAATTTGATGATTTCTAATCAAAAGGCTCCACACCTCTATGTCTCCCAACCAAGAAATATGTCAGAAGGGGATACCACATGGTCGGAATCTCAAAATCCATTAGATGATGATACAATGAAAGATATCACGGTACTCATGGGCATAAAACCGAGGATTGTCGGCAGTTAAGGGAAAAAGTGGCTCGTTTGTTCAACAATGGGCATTTTTGGGAATTCCTAAGTGAGCGGGCCAAAATCCATTTCAAGAAAAGGGACACCAACAAGCAGATCGAGCAGGAATAACCTCAACATATGATGAACATGATTATTAGAGGAGTAGACATTCCGCAAGGACTAATGATAAAACGCACCAAAGTTTCTATCTCAAGAGAAAACAAACTTTAGATTATGATCCAAAAGGATCCATCTCGTTTAGTGACGAGGACGTTGAGGGCATCATTCAACCGGAAAACGATGCACTGGTAATATCTATACTCATTAATAAATCTTGAGTTAAGCGTGCGTTAATTGATCCAGGTAGCTTAGCCAACATCATCCGAAGGAGAGTCATGGAACAACTGGGGATGTTGGATCAGATCGTACCAGCAGTTTGAGTGTTGAACGGGTTCAATATGGCGTGCAAGACAACAAAGGGTGAAATCACCCTACCAGTCAACACAACCAGAACCACTCAACAAACAAAATTCTATGTGATCGAAAGGGATATGAGGTCTAACGCCTTGATCGGAAGACCGTGGGTTCATAGCATGAGGGCGATACCATCGACCATGCACCAAGCGTTTAAATTTCCAACTCCGGGTGGGATCAAAACGGTATACGAGGAACAACCAATTGTGAAGGAGATGTTCATCGTCGAAGAGGTGATCCCAGCACCTGCGGTCACAACATCAAAAAATAAAGGATTGATCGAAGAGAAAGGCACCAAATAGCAATCATGGGTCTCGGAATCGACCGATCCGGGAAAATGGGAGTAGCGTCTAACCGATGAAGAAGATGATTTCGGGGTCCCGAGATCCTTCGTACCACCCGATTATGTTGATGCCACCAATTCAATGATTGAGGAACTAGAGCAAGTCATATTGTTCGAGCATCTACACGATAGAAAGGTATACTTGGGCACGGGGCTAACCCCCATGCTTAGGAAAAAACTCATTGATTTTCTTAAATGTAATGCCGATTGCTAGGCCTGGTCCCACTTAGATATGACAAGAATCCTACCGGATATAACAATAGACAAATTGAGTTTAGATCCGAACTTCCATCCGATTAAACAGAAGAGGAGGCCATAGTCTTAAGTCAAGCACGCATTCATCAAAGACGAGGTATCTAAACTTTTAAAAATAGGTTCCATTCAGGAAGTTAAATACCTATATTGTCTAGCTAACGTAGTCGTGGTACCTAAAAAGGGAAACAAACTTAGAATGTGTGTAGATTGTAAGGATTTGAATAAGGCATGTCCAAAGGACTCATTTTCTTTACCTAAATTGAATGAATGATTGATGCAACAGCAGAACACGAGACACTGAGCTTTCTCGACGCCTATTCTGGGTACAGCCAAATACGGATGGTCCCGTGGGACCAAGAGATAACTTTTTTTTATAACTAAGTTCGACACTTATTGTTATAACGTGATGCCATTTAGGTTAAAAAATGCTGGTGTCACGTATCAACGCAAAGTTAACCGAATGTTCGAGGAACAAATAAGGAAATCAATGAAGGTTTATATTGACGATATGTTAGTTAAGTCCTTGCGAGCAGAGGACCATTTGAAACATTTGCAGTAAACCTTCGACATACTAAGGGAATACAATATAAAGTTGAACCCGGAGAAGTGTGCCTTCGGAGTCAGTTCGGGCAATTTCCTTGGCTTCATGGTATCCAAGCAAGGAATAGAGAAAAACCTAGATAAGATAAAGGCCATAGAGATATTATTGTGGTCGAACAACGTCAATGCAGTGTAGAGGCTGACTGTGCAAATAGCCACAGTAGGCCGATATATTTCCAGGTCATTGGATAAAAGCCATCGGTTTTTCTCGTTACTAAAGAAAAAGAGTGACTTCGTGGGGAAGAAGGTGCCTAATTACCTATATATTATGTTAGTAGAACCTTAGGTGATGCCAAAATGAGGTATCCACAACTAGAAAAATTGGCGCTTGCCTTGCTAAACGCATCTAGGAAACTAAAATCGTATTTTCAATGTCACCCTATATGTGTCGTGACCTCGTACCCATTAAGGAATGTTATGCATATATCCGAACTCTCAGGCCGGGCAAAATTGTTCGTAGAGATAAGCGGGTACGACACTGAATACAAACCCCGAACAGCTATAATGTCCCAGATATTGGCAAACTTCGTGGCCGATTTCATATCGGCCATGATCCTCGAGGTCGATAAAGAGTTATTACTTGCCTCGGGGACTAGCCAGGGGGTCTAGACCCTATTCATGGACGGTGCCTCCAACGCAAAAGGGTCAGGGTTGGGTATCATACTAAAACCCCCCACAAGTAGCATAATAAGGCAATCAATTAGAACTGAGAAATTGACTAACAATGAAGCCAAATATGAGGCGATGATTACAGAACCGAAATTGGCTAAAAGCTTGGGGTCGAGGTAATCGAAGCCAAGTGCAATTCCCTCCAGGTCAACGGAATATTCGAAGTCAAAAAAAGACCGGATACAGAGGTATTTTGATAAATTACAAATAGTGTTACATCGGTTCAAAGAGTGGACGCTAGAACATGTACCCCGAGATCAGAACATTGAGGCTTATGCATCGGCTAATTTAGGATCATCGGTGGACTCCGAAGAATTTAACTCCAGAATGGTGTGCAATTAATGAGCTCAGTAATAGAGGCCGGTTGGTAAACTCAACAAGTTTGACTTGGGATTGGAGAAACAAATACGTGGACTACCTTCAGAAGGGGAAACTGCCATCATATCCTAAAGAATCGAGGGCCCTTCGAACTAAAGCTGCCAGGTTTTGCTTGGTTGAAGGCCAACTGTACCTAAGGTCATGTTTCGGACCGTTAGCAAGATGCTTAGGGCCCCCGGAGACCGATTACGTGATGCGGGAAGTCCACTAAGGGACTTGCGGAAACCATTCAGGAGCAGAATTGTTGGTTCGGAAATTGATCAGGGCCAGGTATTATTGGAGCAAAATGGAGAAGGATGCAAATGACTTTGTTCAAAAATGCGACGAATGCCAAATGCATACCCCAATGACATACCAACCGAGGGATCTACTTTAGCCGGTCCTTTCCCCTTGGCCGTTCATGAAGTGGGGAATGGATATCGTAGGTTCTTTACCAGGGTACTCAGTAAGTCTTAGTACATCTTTCTCAAGACCGATTACTTCTCCAAGTGGGTTGAAGCACAAGCCTTTGAGAAAGTTAGAGAAAGGGAGGTTATCGACTTCATCTAGGACCATATAATCTGTTGTTTTGGGATACCAACTGAAATTACGTGTGATAATGGCCGACAATTCATTGATAGCAAAGTCAATAAGTTCTTTGAAGATCATAAAATCAAAAAAAAATTCATCGACACCTTATCACCTGAGCACGAACGGTTAGGCGGAGTCAACAAACAAAACAATGCTGCAGAACCTCGAGAAAGGGTTGATCGACTCAAAACAAAAGTGGAAAGAAATTATTCCCGAGGTCCTATGGGCGCATCGAACAACTTCGAGGTTGAGTACCGGTGAGACACCATTTTCTCTAGTCTATGTCGCGGAAGCTTTGATTCCGGTAGAAGTGGGAGAACCGAGATTAAGGTTCCGATATGCTACAGAAACATCGAATGATGAGGTCTTGGCCACAAGTCTAAAATTTAGCAGATAAAAGTTGAGAAGCCTCCCTGGTTCGGTTAGCAGCTCATGGGAAGATATTACAATCGAAGGGCAAACCTTCGACACTTCCAAGTCAGAAATTTAGTATTGAGGAAAGTCACACCACATACCATGAACCAGAATGATGGGAAACTAGGCCCAAACTGGGATGGACCATACAGAGTCACCGATATAACCGGAAAAGGCTCGTACCAGCTTGAGTGCGAAAATTGGTACAAGTGCAAAACAACTGGAAATTGGCACACTTGAAGCGGTACTACTACCGAGGTATGAATACCTATATTTCTGTGAGGTTTATTATCCTTTGAATTAACCCGTTCAGGTACTCAATCTAAGTCAAGTACAAGAATTAGGTCTGAAAGGACGTGTTGCACTCTTTTTCCCTTCGACTAGTTTTTCCCCAAGTGGATTTTACAGAAAGGTTTTTAACGAGGCAACAGTAAGCGCGCTACTCAAGTTATGAAGACCGGTCTGGGACCGGGGAATGAGGACTGCCCATATCAGATCAATAGTACTCGAGCCCTCAAAATTCGGCCTCGAGTACTAAGGGACTATCACACCCTGAGTCGAGAATCGAAGATCTAAGATCGAAAATTTTGAAGGAAATTCTATTCAACATCGAAAGCCAAAGCTTGAATAATAGGATTTATTGTAAGGGTCAAGCTATAGAACGAATCGTGCCCGTATAGTTCATTCTCGCCATGGCAGATAGTTTTTGTATCTTTGATTACTTACACTACATTTAAAGTAATAAAGTAAGAAATTCGCCTTATATGTTTCATTGGTTCACGCTTACACAAGCAATGTTATCATTATGTCACTTAAATAAATATTGGGTTCAAAACCTTCTAAGCCAGCGGTCCATTATTAACCGGGGACATAAAACCCCAAAGGCAGTAAGAGTCCACGAGACCATGCCTAATAATTTAATGACCCCTAAGCCTACGAGTCGCCCCGAACCGAGGACTGCAGTCCGGTAGCAAGGCCGAGCGAATCGAGCTACTGAACCCCGATAGAACCAAGCCTACAAGGTCGGGCCTTAATATGAAAGGCTACGGCCAACTTAAGGTACGAAGTCATTGGAGCTTCGACCCCGATATTCAAACGACTCAGAGATGTCCGAGTTCCTAAATATAAAAATTAAGGTCCTTACACATTTTAATTACATAAAAATTATGTCTGATCTGATCAAATCAATCGGTTTCGAATTACAACCAAGAAAAAGGTCCACCTTCGGCAAAGACTAACTGGGTCCGGATAAATCATTAGAATATTTTAATGAAGACTTCATTTCATTTTTATTAGATCCTCTAAAGTCAACACAACACAGAGTTGTTACTTGACCCAGGCCCTATCCGGGCTTTGGAAGTTGAACAATTTAAGCAATGTCAAATTTAATGCTAAGGACTTGATGATGTATTATGTCCGAGACATAAGTTATATATCCCAAGTCCTAAACATAAGCAAATGCAGAAAAGTTAAAGGACACAATATGTAGCCGAAGGGTAATTTCATATATATATATCACCAAAAGGTATTTACAGAGGCACGATAAAACGGCCCCAAAGTACAAAGCATACAAATACAAGAAAAGACCAAAATAATATAAGCTAAGGCATTTCCTGCCTAATCTTCATCAGAGCCAAGCTCGCTATCCGAACCCTCGGGTTGGTACCTCACTTTAGCCTCAACTTTGAGCCTCTTGGACTCTTCAATCTCGGCCACTAAGTCGACCCCCCCTCCCCACCCCCACCCCTACCCCAACCCCTGCTTGGACTTCCTCGAGATCCTCCCTCTGAGATAGCCACTTCATGTATCCAGCATTCATTATAATAAAGGCTTCGGCTATCTCAACATCACTCTTATACTGGGCCAACATGTCCTGGGCTTCCGAGACCTTGTTTGAAGCCACCTCCAATTTGTACTTTAGCGCAATGTGCTCTTGGTCGAGAGCATCACGCTCTGCGATGGCCGAGGCCAGTTGCGCCTGGAGCTCCTCATTCAGTCGAGACCATTTTTCGGCCTTTTCTTTCATCACTTGAAGTTGCACCTTGTCGATGCCATGTCCTCTTTGGTGGTATCCCCCTCCGATTCTAGGCGTTCCATTTTTCCCCTCATCTCATCAGTTGAAGCCTTGACCTCGTCCATTTTAGACATAAGCTGATCGGTCAAAGTTATTTTCTGCTGAACCTGCAAGGTTGCAGCGTTAGTATTAGCATTTAACCTCCCATTATCAATCTCGAGAACTCTTACCTTTTCAACCCGAGCACTCGAAGTCTTTTTGGTCCTCTTTCTGACCCTGAGCACAATCGTTATCTCTTCTTAGCCTTGAGCGTCTGAGGAGTCAAGGGATCTTTTCCTATTCTTTTCTTCTCCTCCTTCTTCGCAGCAGCTTCAACAATGGGCTGTAGAGAAGCGGAGGGTTTTTTAGACAGGGTCGAGGTTACGGCATTGGAGATTTCTCGAAGTTTGATAGTCTTGGGTAAGGCTTTGAAAAAAAGACTTAGCCATGACAATAATAGAACAAAAAATGACAAAGAAAAATTCAACCAGAAAAGGGCACTCACCATGAGAACGAGCCTCCCATTTGCCCTTGGAGAGATTACGCCATCCCTCGACCCACTCCCTAAAATGCGGGATCGTGTTGGGGACTGGGGGACAGCTGTATATCAAATAAAACATGTCATGAAAATGAAAAGTAGGTATAAGAAGGGACTTTGAAACTTAAGAGGAAGTAAACTTACGATATGGGTTCCACTTCTTGGGGAACGGCATGAAATCAGAAGGAATGAGGTCCTCTCTCTTTATCCGAACGAACCTACCCTTCCAACCTCGGTTCCTGTCTTCGTCTATCAAGAGAAGGGATCTTTCTTAGCCCGATGGGCAAGTTTGATTAACCGCCCTCGGAAGATTCGGGGGCTGTAAACTTGGAGCAGGTGATCAACCATGAATAGAGGCTCCTCCGTATTGTTCGCAAAATGACGGAGAAGGGCCACGATCCTCCAAAAGGACAGGTGAACTTTCCCGAGGCAGATTTTGTACCTCTTACAGAACTCGAGGATCACCGTATCAACCAGACCGAATGTGAAAGGATATGTGTAAATACTGAAATATCCTTCCACGTGTGTCGTGATGTCCTCGTCGGGACTGGGAACGACTATGTCCTTGCCTTCCCATTTGTACTCCTCCTGGACTACTTGAGCGTATCTTCGGTGATGGAGCAAACGTACCTCCACGTTTTCTCACCTTGGTCTCTTTGTGCAGAGGCTTCTCGGCCTTGAATTTGTTATCTATGGAGCAGCCTCCGAGAATGAAATCTGTAAGGGGAGGTCCCGGGCTACCACCAGAGGCACTTCCTCGCTGTTCGTGGCCGGGGAAGAAGTCGTTGGTGCAGTGTTTTCGGGTACCAATTTTGAAGTCTTCGCCATTTCTATCTAAGTTTATGAAGATTTGAAGACTAGATATGAAGATTTGAAGAATTAATTTGAAGGTTTTAAGGTAAGGTATAAAGATTTGAAGATGAACTGTGAGTATATGAAGATATGAAGAACAAATTATGAAGATTTTAAGGAATGATGAACGAATAAGGATATAAAAGGCTCGAGAGTAACTTAAGGAAGTTTGAAATAAGAAAGTAAAAAAGTGAAATAGGAAATCGGAAATTTATAGGGAAAGAGTAATGAATGCATGATGTTTCAAATTCGGTAACTACTGGGGGTGATCAACCAACGACTGACGCGTGTCAAAAGTCAAAGCAACATGACTGATGGGACATTCGGGTTCGTCAACTTGCTCATGATGTATGAGAGAAGAAACTGGGGTCAACTAATCACTTCTCATTATTCCTATAATCTACTCTCCGAGAAGTGAGGGGACTATCTATGTACAGGGTTGAATAGAGGATAATGTTACACCCGATTTCCCATTAAGAAGCGAGGAACAACTTTACTAGTTAGTAGCTCGAGCGAGACCAGGGGTGCCCGCAGATCAGAATCGGGAACAGACGGAATCGAGTATGGCTGAACCCGAAGAGAATCTAGCTCGATCAATATGAAGGATCGATGGTAAAGGAAAAAACGGTTAAAGAAGACAAATAGATGGCCGAAATATACGCTATCAGACGGATATTACGCATGGATCATGCTCGATTTTGGTTATAAATCGTGTTTTCATGAGAGAAAAGGAAGAAAATAATTTTTACCTTATTTAGACTTGTATTATGGTTAAAACTCCTCTATTATATAAAGAAGAGAATCCTTTTATTTTTTGGTCACCATTGGCACGCATATCAAAGCAATAAAGTTTATTCCGATTTTTAGTAATTGTTTAAATGTTCTTGAGTTGTTCACTGACTTTGCCATATCCGAACTCCATCTCGAGGACTCGATTGTGGCCGGTTGTTAGCATTTATGCCTGACACGGGGCCTAATTACTTCAACTTATTAGTTTGATCGTTTATTCTTATTTCAATTCAATTATTTACTGTTCTCTATTTATTTATGTTAAATTAAATAACATATCCTTTAAACCGCGTACAAATTTAATTTTATCCGTTTTAAGGGTAAACAATATACTTTGGTAAAATTACGGATTTAATTCTTGTACCTAGTCAATATTTACTTTATAGTATTATTTTCCAGTGGTATCAGTCCATTGTATAAATACATTCTTTTTTGAGAACTATAAGACATTCTTTACTAAAGGATACCTCGATGCTACATCTACAATCCAAGCTTTAATGCTCCTTAAATTTGGTGGTATATACAGTTCCAATTTATGTAATTTTGTTTACATCAATGTCGGAGTACTTGTAAAATTATGTTAAACTTCATCAATGTCAGAGTACTTGTAAATTATGTTAAACTTTCTTTTATGTATAACTTTTACTTTTCAATTGATAGAGAGAAATACATGTGGAAAAGAAAACCGACAAACAACAAAACTTAAAACGGCAAACTTTTAACCATTACTTCTCATGGTTCTGGCATTTGGGACTTGTGTGAAAAATTTGGGTTCATTCCGAATTAATTTGATATGTTTCGGTGCGAGTTTTGGAAGTTAGCAGTTCAAAGTTTATTGATTTTTGATTTGAGGCGCGATTCGTTATTTTTATATTTTTTTTAATGTGATTTGAAGCTTCAAATAATTTCGTATCGTGATTTAAGACTTGTTGGTATGAATCAATGGGGTCTTGAGGGGCTCGGGTGTGTTTCGGATCATTGGTTGAGAAACTAGTTAAGTTAATGATTTGGAGTTTGACCATGGTCAATATCAGGTCAAGATGACCTCTTTTCGGTGTTTTGAGTGCGCGAGCAGGTTCGTAGCGTGTTTTATGATTGAAACGCATATATGTTTTGTGTCCTGGAGGTTCCAAATGAGTTTTGGGTGCTAAAACGAAAATTCTTTCATTGCTGATTTTCTGGTGTAAAATAATTACGAAAATGTCATTTTTTATCCCTAAAATTTCCAGACTTCATTTAAAACTTCAAAACATCTTATCTCCCTCATTTTAAAGTCAAATTGGGTGATTCAAAAGCCTATCTTGACTGAAATTTTATAAGAAATACATTGCAGGTATCACAAGCGAGTTTCGGGATTGTTTGGCACATGAAACGAGGCAGAACAGCTGGGCAAAAATATTTAATACCAAGGGTTTGTTTATTTGGTCATATTTTGAGTTGGGGAGCTCGGATTTGGGCAATTTTCACAATATAAATTAGGGTAAGTGTTCTCTACTCAGTTTTGGTTATATTCCACGAATCTATCTTCGTTTTTGGTAATTAATTTGTGAATTTAAAGAGAAAATTGGGGGCTTTGCCTAAAGTTTCATAATGTGAATTTTTGAGTTTTGAACATCGATATGAGGTTGGATTTGAGTGAAATTAGTATGGGTGGACTCATAATTGAATGAGGTATCATATTTTGTGAGTTTGTCGAGTTCTGAGGTGCAGGCCGGGTTGGACCTTTTGGCCGATTTTGGGCTTCTGATTAAGGATTCGACCTTTATCGATTTGGGTTTGTTTTCTTTAGCATTATTTGATGTGTTTGAGTTGCTTTTGGCTAATTTCGAGCTGTTCGAAGGTCGGTATGTGCGTGATAGCATTTTCGGAGAATCCTTTGGCTTGCTCGGTATTGGATTTGGCTTGTTCGAGTTTAAGTAACACTTCTAAACTTGGTGCTGAGGGTATGAAATCCCGAATTACATGTTATGTGTTTGGTGTTGAGGTGACGCACATGCTAGGTGACGGGCGTGTGGGCGTGCGATGTGTGAATTTGACTTCGTTATCCCTTTGGTACTGTGTAGTTAACTGATCTTATCTGTAACCATGAAATCTCTACGTATTAGAGCTATTGATCTGTGACCCATGTTAGAAATCATGTCTATGCCACATGCTTATCCTGTCGGGACCCACTGAGGTCATTTATGCTGTTGAATTATCTGCTTACATTGCATTTACATACTTGGTCATACGCATTCATATGCATATCATATCTCAGTCTCTGTTGCTATTTATTGATACATCACATCATTATTTCTGGCTGATTTTTCATGACATTGAGAGCCCGAGAGACTGGAGAGATAGATGACTTAATGAGGCCAAGGGCCTGATAGTGAGGATGTTTATGGGATCGAGTTGCACGCCGCAACATATTTTATTGATTCATAATGGGAGCGGGGCTGCACGCCGCAACATATTTGACTGATTTTATGCCATTATTGGCTTGTTATAGCGCTTGGGCTGAAGGAGCCTCTCCGGAGTCTGTACGCACCCCCAGTGAGCGCAGGTACCTACTGAGTGCGAGTGCCGAGTGATTGGGTACACGGAGTGGCTATGAGAACTGAGTGGCTATGATGACTGAGTGACCGTGAGGATTGAGTGATTGGGAGGATTGAATGCATTGATGCACCTAGAGTATGCATATGGTTTGGTATGACAGTTGACACACATAAATTGACATTTAGGCATAGAGATGTATTTTTCACATGCCATTTGAAAATGAAACATTTACCTGTTGAAAGCCTTTGGAAAAAATCACAGTTTTCAAACTTACTCATATTTTTGGTGATTTCGATAAAAGATTTGGGTTTTTCACTTAAATGCTTGAAAGGCAGACCTATTTTCTGGAACTGTGAATGAGCTGGGCAGTTTATCTCCGAGTTACTTCTTTTATTACTTTTATTATGTTGTTATGAACCGTTGTTGTCTATTGGTGTTGGATTCCGACCTATGTTCCAGCCCGTCACTACTTTCAACCTAAGGTTAGGTTTGTTACTTATTGAGTACATGGGGTCGATTGTACTCATACTACACTTCTGCACCTTGCGCGCAGATATTGGATGTTGATGTTGCTCTGATCGACTGGAGCTGGAATTGAAGACGTACCTGCATTCCGGTTGTAGCTGCCTCTTGTTCATGGTAGCCTTAGATTTATAAAAAATCTGTTTATGTACATTTTGAACATATGATGTATTTATTTCATATCAGCTTTGTAAATTCTAATCTTAGAAGCTCATGATTTGTACTGCCTGTCCTTGGGAAATGAATAAGATTCAGATAATTTCTTTTACTTAATTGTCTTATTAAATATTATTGGAATTGGATAATTGTTAGTTGGTTTACCTAGCAGGTTGGTTTAGATGTCATCACGACTAGTTGGATTTTGGATCGTGACAATAACCGTGTGAGTTAACTATTACAATTTGTCACTTTATTGATGTACATAACGAGCAACAACGCTACATAGATAACAACATCACATCAACCACGAGAACTATGATACGATGGTTAGGATCCCTCAACCCTTAATTAGAGGTTTGAGTTTCATTCGAGCCCTCCAAATGAAGTTTTCTTGATAAAAAGCGTTTTATCCCTTGGTGAGGCTATCTGGCAAGAACTTTGATTACTTGGCAAGTGAATTTCTATGCCGAATGCTTAAGGAAAAAAAGGAAGAAAAAAAAAACCATGACAACACAATCCGATCAAAGGAGAAGCATTAACAACTAGAAGCCATAGAAATATTGACAACTAATTAACTTTGATGGATTTTCATGTGTAAACGTTGTTGGGCATAGCTTACCAGTTTCTCCACTTCTTTTTTGTTATCAATAAAACCTGTATGGTCAGTATCAGCAGTTTTCATAACTTGACGAGCCTTCCATGAGCTGAACCATATGTGTAGATTCTGAAGTGCCTCAGTTAGTTCTTCGCGGCTAATACGCTTGTCATGATCCATGTCGAATTGCGTAATCCACACCTTGAATTCTTGCACTGACATATCCCTATTTGGCTGCTGCACTGGAAGCTCGAAACAACTCATTATTGCCATATGTTCTCCTTTGGCTCTATAACGAAAAGCAAATTAAAATTGCAGAGACATTTACAAATATATACGATGTCTTGTTTTTGTAGCTTCGAGTTCTTTGATGAAAGATAGTAGTGGACTATCCTCTGCTGGCTGTTAAATTTGCACAAACATTTCAAGTGCTAGGGAATCAATTAACTATAAAGTTTGATAGGCATCATTTACTTTTGGACTTTTATTCAAGATAAGGGAATTCATGATGGAAACACCATCCTAATAATATGAATATCTTTTCATATTGTGGGTTTGAAATGATGCTGATTCTTACATCTTTATTCCAACTCCAATTATAGGGAGTAAATTAACAATGGAATCTTTCTAGAATACCTTTTTAAGTATGAACAATGATGCATGAACAGAATCTCACTTCAACAAAATGGTGCAACTTGATCTTAGAATCAAGTTCTGCTTATCTTTCCTCTGTCTTTCCGTGCAATTTCTCCATTTTTTTCAGTTTCCTATTTGGCCAGCTTTGAAGGGGAGCCTTGGCGTAACTGATAAAGTTGTTGTCATGTGACCAGGAGTTCACGGGTTCGAGCCATGAAAATAGCCCATTTCTATTTGACCAGCTTTATTCGCATAATCGCATTAGAAGGACATTAAGAATGTTATGGCTCCTGATTTCACTCTGTGTTTCGGTTGCTAAGGCCAATTAACATTGACAAACTAATTTACTGGCAGATTTGTTTCTTAATTTTGCAAGTTAAGGGCATCACTTCTGGTTCAGAACAAGATCATAGTAACTTAAAATGATATTGCTACAATAGAACCTCTATATCTTTCTTGGTAGTCCTTTTTGAAATTCAATTAGCATAACAACTCAAATATCAGTAAACATGATATTTTATTTGCAAACAAGGCAATTAGGAAGAAAGTAAATCAATCTACACAGAGTGAATCGATCCCTGGACTCTAGACTAGTTTCATGGTGCGCGTCATCATGGTCACAAATTCGTCCATATCTATAAGTCCATCCCCATTGGCATCAACACCTCTCACCATTTTCTTGCAATTCTCCAAGCTACATTTTTCTCCTAGCATTCGCTGAACCTGCAACAATTCCTCTGCACTAATTTTGCCATCACCATCCAAATCAAATGCCTCGAAAGCGCTTTTAATATCAGTTGGATTCACACCACCTTCAAGATTCTGCACTCTCATGAACTCCTCAAAATTAATGAATCCATCCCCATCAGTATCTGCAGCCTGAAATGCATCGCCAACGTCATAAGTTTTCGTATTTCCTCCACTGCCCATCATCTTCATGGCTGATTTGTATTCTTCTTGTGAGATCTTCCCATCTTTGTTAGTGTCAAATTTGTCAAACACCCTTTTCATTTCCTCCGCTTTTGGACGGAGATTAGGCAACGACATGCTTGGCGTGTTCTTTACCTTTGACAGGTTAAATGATGGGCTAGATTTGGACGATGACTTTCTAAAACTGTTGAAACGAAAATAGAGGAAACTTGTAGTACTATTCGACATTGTTAAGAAGGTGAATTTTGTTGGTTTACTTTGATGTTACAACTTGCAGGCTTGTAGTGAAATGTGAGTATATAACATTCGCAACTAGCTAAGTTGCCTTAACTTCCTGGAATTAAAGCTGTCGCAGTACAAGAGCGCACTCAGATATCCCATGGGCCAGAATGCTTTTGATGTTCTTTATTCCCAATTCACCTTACAATATGACCAAAATCCTACTTCCCTAAAAAAATCTGCGACTATTTTACCTAATAATTATTTAATCTTTCTTTTGATGATAAAGGGCTCTAATTTGTCAATATTTATACGTTAAAAATCTTTTTCCAGGTAACTTACTCCACTTATAAACAATTATTTGTAAGTGACTTAATAGCATAAAAATTTATTTACACATGTCAATGTACAAAAGTTAAACTTGAACCGAAAGCAACAGTGAGCTAGAAAGTAGACAAAGATTTAAGAATATTGGTTGCAACTTAGCGCAAAGCTTGGGCATAGATTCTAAGCCGAACCTAAAGGCATTTCAAGAAACAAGAATAACACCATTGCTATTCCTTTCTTTCCTTGATGCCATTATCCACTAAACTTCCAAAATATCCTTCTTATCAGCCGGCCATAAAGTGCTTCATCTGTCTAATTGGGGATAGGCAAAAGATGCTTAGGAAAAAAAAGGTTTTAAGTTTTTGTGGACTGACAGTTAATGAATTTTTTACAACCATCCAGTAAAATTGATACAATAATTGGTAACTTTTTATATCAAGTCTGATACAGTAACCTGAAAAATAAATTGATAACTTACAACAAAAAAAGACAAGGGTTGGGGAGGGTAGTGTGTATGCAGACCTTACCCCTACCTTGTGAGGATAGAGAGGCCGTTTTCAATAGACCCGCGGCTCAAATCGATAACATACTAAAAACCAATTAAATTGCACTGATAGTATAAAAGTCTTTTATACTGTCAGTTGCAAAAACTTAAATCCAAAAAGAATTCAGTCAATAGCTTCAACTTTAGGCAATACCCAGGGTTTTATGACATTTTTCTCATATATCTTTTTTTTGGCATTTAGAGACATGGGATTTATCAAGTTTATTCCTCCCATTTAGGTGCAGAAGAAATATTCAATTATCTTGTTTAATTCTCCAATCATGTGTAAAAGGGAAAGAATTATGTCATTGCTTTCTTATTCGCCAAATTCTAAAAATTCGTTGTGACTTGTGGTTCAGCGTCTCAGCCAAAAAAATGTTTTAGCATTACTTTCCAAGTCTTAAGTAGCTTATTTTTTGGAGGAGGAGAAGGAGATGAGAAAATATTATTTCCCAATTCACAGTAAAATTTGCAGTTCAATAATATTGTAGACAATTCACAGTGACGCAAATTTATTATCTACAACAAGTTTCAAGCTTAAAGCAATCAAGTTCAAGTTCAAGTTCAAGAACGAAGAATAAATCTAGTTCAAGTTCAAGAACGAAGAACAAATCAAATTCAAGATGAAGCTCGAAGGCCCTTGAATTTATTTACAATTGGAAAGAAGAATCAAAGGATTCATAGAGATTGTACACTCAATTATTTGAAATCAAATACTACGATTGTTGCAATATTTTTCGGCTTGAATTTATTTACAATTGGAAAGAAGAATCAGAGGATTCATAGAGATTGTACACTCAATTATTTGAAATCAAATACTACGATTGTTGCAATATTTTTCGGCTTGATTTTGTTTTATCGACACAAATTTATTGTCTACAAATTCTGGCACGCCCAGTGGGACAATTTCTACCTCTCATCTCAACTTTTCAATCACCAAAGTTCAAGAACATTGAAATGGTTTCAAAGAAAATCAACTTCGGTTCAACTTCCACCAAGGCTACTAACTCCAGGTTCTATGCTGATGTGGAAAGCATCCTCGATGTTACCTTTGGAAGCTTCGGACCAGTTACGAGGAGCAAAGCAAGCTCTTTAGGACAACAAGCACCCAAAGTGTCGTCCGCATCAACCCCTGTTTTCGGATCTTTATCCTCAAAAAAGAGCAAGATCTTCCACAAACGCACCTGAAGGAGGAAGCGATGTTGCTGAAAAGATCAAGAAAACACTTGCTCTACTTGACCTCTCCGGCTCCAAGCACTCTGCTGTGAAGGAAGATGATGATGCTTCAAGTGATGGATCCTCCCCACTCACACCACATAGCGTGAGCCAATCAAGGATCAATCTGTGTGAAAATCCATGCTACTCTCCATCGTCTACGACAATCATGCAAGCCAAACACTTCATCTGTGGAGGAGCATTTGGCAAACTTGACGGAAGCAATCGCTGGCTTGACCAAATGCATGCAAAATCAAGAGGCTAGAATTGACAAGCTAACAGACAGGGTGGGAATCTTGATGGAAGAATAATCCACCCATGCACCCGGCAAACTCCTAAAAGTTCAAGAGATTGATCCTCCCCCACGACAAGTTGCATCCACTCAGGAAATTCCAGTCTCTTCGGAAGGGATGATTCCAATCAATCAACTAAAGGAGTTCATTGAAAGGACTATAAAAAAAATATGAAGCCGCTTCCAAGTCCTCCTTTACCTACGCAAAGTCGTACACTTCAAGGATCGATCTGTTGAAGATGTCTGCTGGCTATAAACCTCCAGCATTTCAATAGTTTGATGGCAAAGTCAATCCAAAGGAACATGTGGCGCACTTCGTTGAGACATGCAACAATGCTGGGACTTATGGAGATTACCTCGTCAAGCAACTTGTCCGCTCATTAAAAGGAAATGCTTTTGATTGGTACACAGACCTCGAGGCTGGATCTATTGATAGCTGGGATCAACTAAAGCAAGAATACCTCAATCAATTTTATAGCACGAGACGTACTGTGAGTATGATAGAACTTACAAATACTTGTCAACGAAAGGGTGAACTAGTTGTCCATTTTATCAATCGTTGGAGGAATGCAAGCCTCAACTGCAAAGATAGGCTTAGTGAAGCTTCGGGCATAGAGATGTGCATCCAAGGCATGCATTGGGGGCTACGCTACATCTTGCAAGGTATCAAGTCTGGCACATTTGAAGAACTTGCGACTCGTGCCCATGACATGGAGTTGAGCATGGCCTCCGATGGAAATGAAAGTTTCCCTATCTATGAACTTCGAAAAGGGAAAGACAAGTAAGAAGTCAGTAAATGGAGAAAGTTTGTACCCAAATCTGAAGACAAAGAAGCTATGAATGTCAACACATCACCTGTGAAGTTCACAACGAAGGTGAGCAAGAAGCAGAGTATAAAATCCACTTCTTTTCAAGATAAGCCAAGTGGAAAGTTGACTCTAAAAGAAATGCAAGAGAAAGAGTACCCATTTCTGGATTCTGATGTGCCAGCTATTTTTGAAGAACTCCTCGTGTTAACTCTTATTGAGCTTCCGGAGATGAAGCGACCAAATGAAGCTGGGAAAACAAATGACCCAAATTACTGCGAATACCATTGACTTGTGAGCCACCCTCTGGAGAAGTGCTTTATCTTCAAGGACAAAGTTATGGACTTGTCTCGCGAAAAGAAGATCGTGCTTGAATATGAGAAAGCAAGCGAAGTCTCTATCACCTTTGGCTCATTCACTCCCGATGAATTATGTGGTTTTGAAGAAAGTAAAGATGAAGAATTACTGGAGAACGACAAAGCTGAAGTCAATCCACCTGATGATGATGAAGGTTGGACGTTAGTGACTCGTCGTAGGCACCACAGAAGGAGCCCACGAAAAGAATCAGTAGAACAACCACCAAGGAAAATGATGGTAAAAAGACCAAGGAGATGGAATCCGGTTAAGCACTTAAAGAAAGCAAAAGTGGAGGTGCACCACTCTCAAAAGCCACGAAATCCAATGACCTTGGAGGAATTTTTACCAAGTTGGTTTCGCATGAAGATTTCCCATGGGGTTATCGATGCTTCTTGTTGACATGCTAACGAAGGGGAGGAAAAGAGTGATGACCTACCGTTGGTACCATCTTCGAAAAAGCTCATCGAGTCCACTCCCCAAGAAGTTAATGCTTGTGAGGAAATAGTCACGTTCACAAATAACAATCTTATGCTAGGTGACACTCTTCATAACCGCCCATTGTACCCGGTTGTATATATGCGCGATGAAAGGGTAAATCAAATTTTGGTTGATAGAGGATCTTCAGTGAACATTTTGCCAATTCGCACTGTGAAAGAGCTTGGAATTCCCATGAACGAACTCTCAGAAAGTCGTGTGATGATCCAAGGATTCAACCAAGGGGGGCGAAGAGCCATAGGCTCGATCAAGTTGGAAATCGCCATTGAAGATATGCAATCAAGTGCATGGCTGCATGTAATGACGCGAAGACTTCATAAAATGTCTTGCTTGGAAGTCCTTGGATACATGAGAATAATGTAGTTCCATCTACCTACCATAAATATTTAAAATACTACGAGGGTGAAGTCGAGAAGAAGATAGTTGCTGATGATGAGTCATTCACCGAGGCAGAGTCACACTTCGCCGATGCAAAATTCTACTAGAAGAACCGCATTGTGAAGGAGATAAAAGTTAATGATGGCATGAAAAGCAAGAATGACGAGCTCATAACTAAAAGAGCTAAGTGACTATTGGTAAAGCCAAAGTTGTTACTGAGGAGGTACACGCCAAGGCGACATAGAGGGGATATTGCGTCTTATGGAAAGAAAGTAAGTCCCGCGCTCCAATATATCCCTAAAAGGAAGAAAGACGAGGGTGAATCATCTAATCTCCAAACTAACACGCTAAAGAGTTAACTCTTTCGGCAAAATGAATTGAGGCAGTAAAGTTGTCCTCAAAGCCACTTGCAGTGTTTGTAGCCCAAAATCGTTTGCAGAATGTGGCACTCCCTACAAAGAGAACAGATGAAGGTTTTGACCCTAACGCTTACAAGCTATTTGCAAAAGCTGGATACAATCCCAATAAGCCGTCAAAGTAGGGGAAGCTCCCATCAGAAGCTGCAACGAGGCAACCACGTGAAGGTTTTGGAGACAAGCAACTGTCACCAGTGCGCATCTCAATAAGAAAGGCGAGTAGCAATTATATCCCTATAGAAGACAAATCTTCCGCTTCTAACAAGCCTTATGTCTTTGATCGACTTGGAAAATCACCTGTAAGGTGTGACGACCCAAAGGGGTCATCACTTGTTTCCTTACTCACCCTGTACTTCTGAGGCCCTGGAAACCTCATTTGGGGTTGCCTCAATTTGTGTGCGCAGCCCGGGCGCGTAGCCGGAAAGTTTAAATATGGAATTTGTGAGAAAAATGTTAAATCTTGATATTTAATTGATTAAGTTTGACTTCGGTCAACGTTTTGGGCAAACGGACCCGAACCCGTGATTTGACGGTCCTGGAGGGTCCGTAGGAAAATATGGGACTTGGGTGTATGCCCGGAATCAATTCCGAGGTCCCAAGTCCGAGAAATAAATTTTTATGTGAAATTGTTTTCTGAAAATAATTAAGGATTTGGAAAGTGAAATTTGATTAAAAGACTGTGGTATCAGGCTCGTATTTTGGTTCCGATGCCCGATACAAGTCTTATATACGGCTTAAGTACTTTCTGTAAAGTTTGGTTGAATTTCGACGTCGTTTGACGTGTTTTGGACTAAAAACTCTAAACTTGATGTTTTATGAAAAATTGGAAGGAAATCAGGGGTCTTGAGGCCTAATTTGATGTTTATGATGTTGTTTGGGCGATTTGATCACACGGATGAGTCCGTAGGATGATTTTGAGTTTATATGTATGTTCGGTTTGGAGCCCCGAGGGCTCGGGTGAGTTTTGAGTAGGTCCCGGGAGGTCTTAGGCTAGAAATATCAGATGGTTGCAGGTTCAGGGAGTTGTAGGCCCCCAGCGCGCCCGCGGTCGATTCCGCGCGGTCCGCGCTGGAAGCCGCGTGGCCGCGGTGCATTCTTGAGCGGTCCGCGTGGCTAGGTTCAGAGGGCCAGTGGTTCAAGTTGACCAGTGCGGCCGCGTTCCAAATCAGTGCGGTCCACGCTGGGTGGTTCAGAGAGTGTGAAATTCCAGCTCCTCAGCGCGGCCGCGGTACACTATTGCGCGGTCCGCAGTGAGTCTTCAGAAGGGTATATAAGGTCAGGATTTTCAGTTATTTTTCATTTTTTTTTTCAAAACCCAAAACACAAGAGGCGATTTTCCAAACGATTCTTCTTCTCCAAAACGATTGGTGAGTGATTTCTAGCTCATTTTCTTTACTCCTTAACATCTTTAAACATAATTTCAAACTTCAAAACAAAGATTTTAATGGGGAAATTGGGAATTTAGGGTAGAACCTAGGTTTTCTAAAATTGGGGGTTTCGGACCTCAATTCGAGGTCTGATTCCAAGATAACTTACATATTTGAGTTCATGGGGGAATGGGTAATCGGGTTTTGGTTCGAACCTCGGGTTTTGACCATGTGGGCCCGGGGGCCTTTTTGACCTTTTGGGGTAAATTGATGAATAAGCTATAATTAGTTATTGGGTTTGATTTGTTTAGCACATATTGATAACATGAAGTCCTTATTGCATAGATTTGGTTGATTTGGAGCCGAATTCGAGAGGGAAAGCGATTGTGGAGGATTGTATTGGCCGTGGAAGTTGAGGTAAGTGTTTGGTTTAACCCTAGCTTGAGGGAATAGGAGTAGAGTCTTATTTGCTAATTGCTATTTGTCGAGTACGGTGTATAGGCATGGTGACGAGTATCTATACACTGGTGTCGAGCATGACCGTGAGTCCTAATTTGCTAAATTATCGAATTGTAATTGATATTTATGAGGAATTGGTTGGAAATCCTTAACACTGAGCCAGTAATTTTTGAGACTAAGTGTGGAATTAATTGTGTTAAGTAGAAATTGAATGAGTTTGGTTATAGCTGGATCTCCCTTGCCGGGATAGTTTATTATATTACATTGCTCCCTTGACGGGACAGTTATTATAACATCTTTCTCCCTTGCCGGGATTATGTTGTGTATTGTGTTGAAAGAAATGGGATCGTGTGGCACGCCGACCACGAGATATTATGAAATGGGATCGACTGGTACGCCTACCACGTGATATTATGAAATGGGATCGAGTGGTACGCCTACCACGTGATATTATGAAATGGGATCGAGTGGTACGCCTACCACGTGATATTATGAAATGGGATCGAGTGGTACGCCTGCCACATGATATTATGAAATGGGATCGAGTGGTACGCCTACCACGTGATATTATGAAATGGGATCGAGTGGTACGCCTACCACGTGAATGGGATCGAGTGGTACGCCTACCACGTGATATTATGAAATGGGATCGAGTTGCACGCCTGCAACTAGAGGAATTTGAAACAAGTGAAAGTGGTTTGTTTTCCCTTATTCTGTGTTAGAAGAAATCAGATGTAGTTTCTTTTGTTATTCCTGATATTCTGATTTATCTGCTACCCCATAAGTATGTTCCCCCTCTCAGCTCTAATTGTTTACTTCTGCTATTATTTCGTTGTACTTGCATATATATCTGCACAGGCATTGTTTTGGTAGTCTGGTCTAGCCTCGTCACTACTTCGCCGAGGTTAGGCTAGGCACTTACCAGCACATGGGTTCGGTTGTGCTGATGCTACACTCCGTGCATCTTTTTGCACAAATCCAGGTGTTGGAACAGCATTTGAGTAGCAGTAGCATTCTGGGAGCGAGCTTTCGGTCCAGGGACATTCGAGGTAGCCTTGCTGACGTCCGCAGGCCCGGAGTCCCTTTCTGTTTTATTCAGTTTGTTATCATTTGTACCGAAACAGACAGTTTTATGTTTAATTCACACCTTGTATTTAGTATTCTCTAGACGTTCGTGAGTCTTGTGACACCAGTCTTGGGTAGAGGATTTTGTTAAACTTCTGCATTCCTTTCAGTTAATTATATTTGAGACTTCCGCCTTATCATGTTATGTTTTGTTTTCCTTAAATGGACGATAATTGCTAAAAGAAGTAAATTAAGTTGGCTTGCCTAGCTCCTATTAGTAGGCGCCATCACGACTCCCGAGGGTGGAAAATCCGGGTCGTGACATAAGGACCTCCGTGTTTGAAAGATTGGGTCCATTAAAGAAGGGGCACAAGTTCCAGAGAAATTTCAAAGCATAAGAACACCCGCTTCACCCAAAATCCAGAAGATCTCTAAGGATTTCCAAAGTTTGGTTCCTTCTAGAATGAGGCGACAAACAAAACTTGTGGTTTCATGTAAAGAAGTACTGAAGGTAAAGCCATATACTGTGGTCTACACTGAGGAACATGACGAAAATGAAGAAAGTGTGGGTTCTTCGTATCATGTTACTGTACAAGGCGAGAATGGTGTTCCATCTTCAATGGAGGATAATGCATAATTGGATGATGTTTCACCGTGTTATCACATATCCTTCAATGATGGGGACCCTCAAGAAGATGAAGATTCAAAAGATGCTCCACCTGAACTTGAAGAAGGAGTGGAAAGCATCCTCGATGTTACCTTTGGAAGCTTCGGACCAGCTACGAGGAGCAAAGCAAGCTCTTTAGGATAACAAACACCCCAAGTGTCGTCCGCATCAACCCCTGTTTTCGGATCTTCATCCTCAAAAGGAGCAAGATCTTCCACAAACGCACCTGAAGGAGGAAGCAATGTTGCTGAAAAGATCAAGAAAACTCTTGCTCTACTTGACCTCTCCGGATCCAAGCACTCTGTTGTGAAGGAAGATGATAATGTTTCAAGTGATGGATCCTCCCCACATACACCACATAGCGTGAGCCAATCAAGGATCAATCTGTGTGAAAATCTATGCTACTCTACATCGTCCACGACAATCATGCAAGCCATGGTGACAAACACTTCATTTGTGGAGAAGCAATTGGCAATCTCGACGGAAGCAATCACTGGCTTGACCAAATGCATGCAAAAACAAGAGGCTAGAATTGACAAGCTAACAGACAGGGTGGGAATCTTGATGGAAGAAGAATCCACCCATGCACCTGGCAAACTCCCAGAAGTTCAAGAGATTGATCCTCCCCCACGACAAGTTGCATCCACTAAGGAAATTCCAGTCTCTTTGGAAGGGATGATTCCAATCAATCGACTAAAGGAGTTCATTGAAGGGACTATAAAAAAACAAATATGAAGTCGCTTCCAAGTCCTCCTTTACCTACGCAAGGTCGTACACTTCAAGGATCGATATGTTGAAGACGCCTGCTAACTATCAACCTCCAGAATTTCAATAGTTTGATGGAAAAGGCAACCCAAAGCAACATGTGGCGCACTTTCTTTAGACATGCAAAAATGCTGGGACTTATGGAGATTAACTCGTCAAGCAGTTTGTCCGCTCATTAAAAGAAAATGCTTTTGATTGGTATGCGGACCTCGAGGCTGGATTTGTTGATAGCTGGCATCAACTAGAGCAAGAATTCCTCAATCGCTTTTATAGCACGAGACGTACTGTGAGTATGATAGAACTTAAAAATACTCGTCAACGAAAGGGTGAACCAGTTATCAACTTTATCAATCATTGGAGGAATGCAAGCCTCAACTATAAAGATAGGCTTAGTGAAGCTTCGGGCATAGAGATGTGCATCCAAGGCATGCATTGGGGGTTATGCCACATCTTACAAGGTATCAAGCCTGTCACATTTGAAGAACTTGCGACTCGTGCCCATGACATGGAGTTGACCATGGCCTCCGCTGGAAATGAAAGGTTGCCTATCTATGAGCCTCGAAAATGGAACGACAAGCAAGAAGTCAGGAAATGGAGCAAGTTTGTACCCAAATCTGAAGACAAAGAAGCTCTGAATGTCAACACATCACCTGTGAAGTTTACAACGACACTAAGAAAGAAGCAGAGTATGAAATCCACTTCTTTTCAATATAAGCCAAGTGGAAAGTTGACTCTAAAAGAAATGAAAGAGAAAGAGTAGCCATTTTTAGATTCTGATGTGCGAGCTATTTTTGAAGAACTCCTCAAGTTAAATCTCATTGAGCTTACGGAGATGAAGAGGCCAAATGAAGCTGGGAAAACAAATGACCCAAATTACTACAAATACCATCGACTTGTGAGCCACCCTCTAAGGAAGTGCTTTGTCTTCAAGGACAAAGTTATGGACTTGGCTCGCGAAAAGAAGATTGTGCTTGAAGATAAGAAAGCAAGCGCAAACCAAGTCTCTATCACCTTTGGCTCATTCAGTCCCAATGAATTATGTGCTTTTAAAGAAAGTAAAAATGAAGAATTACTGGAGAATCACAAAGCTAAAGTCAATCAACTTGATGATGATGAAGGTTGGACGTTAGTCACTCGTCGTAGGCACCACAGAAGGAGCCCACAAAAAGAATCAGTAGAACAACCACCAAGGAAAATGATGGTAAAATGACCAAGGAGATGGAATCCGGTTAAGCACTTAAAGAAAGCAAAAGTGGAGGTGCACCACTCTCAAAAGCCACGAAATCCAGTGACCTTGGAGGAATTTTTACCAAGTTGGTTTCGCATGAAGATTTCCCATGGGGTTATCGATGCTTCTTGTTGCCATGCTGACGAAGGGGAGGAAAAGAGTGATGACCTACCGTTGGTACCATCTTCGAAAAAAGCTCATCGAGTCCACTCCTCAAGAAGTTAATGCTTGTGAGGAAAAGTCACATTCACAAATGATGATATTCTGCTAGGTGGCACTCTTCATAACCACCCATTGTACCTAGTTGGCTATATGCATGATGAAAGGGTAAATCAAATTTTGGTTGATGGAGGATCCTCAGTGAACATTTTTCCAATTCGCACTGTGAAAGAGCTTGGAATTCCCATGAACGAACTCTCAGAAAGTCGTGTGATGATCCAAGGATTCAACCAAGAGGGGCAAAGAGCCATAGGCGCGGTCAGGCTGGAAATCACCATTGAAGATATGCATTCAAGTGCATGGCTGCATGTAATCGATGCGAAAACTTCATAAAATGTCTTGCTTGGAAGGCCTTGGATACATTAGAATAAAGTAGTTCCATATAACTACCATCAAAGTTTAAAATACTACGAGGGTGAAGTCGAGAAGAAGGTAGTTGCTGATGATGAGCCATTCATCGAGGCAGAGTCACACTTCGGCGATGCAAAATTCTACTTGAAGAACCGCATTGTGAAGGAGATAAAAGTTGATGATGGCATGAAAAGCAAGAATGACGAGCCCATAACTAAAAGAGCTGAAGTGATTGTTGGTAAAGACAAAGCTGTTACTAAGGAGGTACACGCCAACGCGAATAAATCTCATAGAGGGGATATTGCGTCTTATGGAAAGAAAGTAAGTCCCACGCTCCAATATGTCCCTAAAAGGAAGAATGACGAGGGCAAATCATCTAATCTCCAAACTAACACACTAAAGGAGTTAACTCTTCCGGTAAAACAAATTGAGGCAGTAAGGTTGTCCTCGAAGCCGCTTGCAGGGTTTGTAGCCCAAAATCGTTTGCAGAATGTGGCACTCCCTACAAAGAGAACACATGAAGGTTTTGACCCTAACTTTTACAAGCTATGTGCAAAAGATGGATACAATCCCAATGAGCCGTCAAAGTTAGGGAAGCTCCCTTCAGAAGCTGCAACGAGGCAACCACGTGAAGGTTTGGGATACAAGCAACCGTCACCAGTGCGCATCTCAATAAGAAGGGAGAGTAGAAATTATATCACTATAGAAGACAAATTTGCCGCTTCTAACAAGCCTTATGTCTTTGATCGACTTGGAAAATCACCCGTGAGGACCTTCGTGTTTGAAAGATTGGGTCCATTAAAGAAGGGGAACAAGTTCCAAAGAAAATTTCAAAGCATAAGAACACCCGCTTTGCCCAAAATCAGAAGATCTCTAAGGATTTCCAAAGTTTGGTTCCTTCTAGAATGAGGCGACAAACAAAACTTGTGGTTTCATGTAAAGAAGTACTGAAGGTAAAGCCTATACTGTGGTCTATACTAAGGAACGTGACGAAGATGAAGAAAGTGTGGGTTTATCGTATCATGTTATTGTACAAGGCGAGAATGGTATTCCATCTTCAATGGAGGATAATGCAGAATTGGATGATGTTTTACCGTCTTATCACATATCCTTCAACGATGGGGACCCTAAAGAAGATGAAGATGCGAAAGTTGCTCCACCTGAACTTGAAGAAGGAGTGAAGACGACAGTTGATGTCTTAAAAGATGTTAACCTTGGCACCGACGAAGAACCAAGACCCACCTACCTAAGTGCTTTACTAGAAGTTGATAAAGAGAGCACTTATATTGAGTTACTCAAGGAGTTCAGGGATGTCTTTGCTTGGAGTTACAAAGAGATGCCTTGCTTGGACCCGAAAGTAGCATTCCATCCCCTTGCAGTCAAAAATGGCTCTAGCCCTGTTAAACAAGCTCAAAGGTGCTTTAGGCCGGACTTGGTTCCCTTGATTGAATCCAAAGTTAACAAACTCATGATGCCAGCTTTATTCGTGAAGTTAAATACCCAACGTGGGTTTCAAGTATTGTCCCTGTAAGGAAGAAAAATTGCCAGATTTTAGTGTGCGTTGACTTTCGGGATCTTAACAATGCGTGTCTGAAAGATGAATTCCCGCTTCCCATTCCAGAACTGATGATCGATGCTACTACAGGGTACGAGGCAATGTCATTTATGGACGGTTCATCAGGCTATAACCAAATTCGCATGGCGCTAAAAGATGAAGAGCTTACTGCATTCCGTACCCCCAAGGGTATTTATTGCTACAAGGTAATGCCTTTTGGCTTGAAGAACGCTGGTGCTACTTACCAAAGAGCTATGCAGAATATCTTTGATGACCTTCTCCACAAGAATGTCGAATGTTATGTTGATGACTTGGTAATAAAATCAAGAAAGAAAAGCGACCACTTGAAAGACTTGAGAATGGTGTTTGAGTTGCTCCGGAGATACCAACTTAGGAGGAATCTATTAAAATACGCCTTTGGAGTTACCTCCGGAAAATTCCTGGGTTTTATTGTCCGACATCGAGGGATTGAAATAGATCAAGCCAAAGTAGATGTAATCTTGAAAATGCCCGAGCCCCGCAATATTCATGAATTGAAAAGTCCGCAAGGCAAGCTAGCATACCTTAGGAGATTCATATCAAACCTAGCTGGGAGGTGCCAACCATTCAGTCGCCTTATGAAGAAAGGTGTCCCTTTCAAGTTGGACCAAGCATGTAGCAATGCCTTTGAGAGCATTAAATCCTACTTGATGAAGCATCCGGTTTTGGCAGCCCCTATACTTGGAAAGCCGCTGATACTATACATTTTAGCACAAGAAAGGTCTGTTGGAGTGCTGTTGGCCCAAGAAAATAGTAAAGGGAAAGAAAACTCCTTTTACTACTTAAGCAGGATGATGACACCAAATGAGCTGAATTATTCGCCAATTGAAAAGTTATGTTTGGCACTAGTCTTCTCAATCCAAAAGTTGAAGCAGTACTTTCAAGCTCATGTCGTTCATTTGGTTTCTAGAGCAAATCCCATCAAGTTCGTCATGTCAAAACCTGTCCTTAGTAATCGACTAGCAAGGTGGTACCTCCAATTTCAACAATTTGAAACCGTGTACATCCCTCAAAAGGCTATAAAAGGACAAGCATTAGCGTACTTCTTGGCAGATCACCCTATACCTGATGATTGGGAGATAACTGACGAACTACCTGATGAGGACGCAATGGTCGTTAAAGTTCAACCTCCATGGAAGATGTACTTTGATGGTGCTGCGCATCGTGGAGGAGCTGGTGCTGGTGTAGTATTTGTCACTTCCCAAGGTAAAGTCTTGCCCTACTCCTTCACCTTAACACAACTCTGTTCCAACAATGTTGCTGAGTATCAAGCATTAATACTTGAGCTTAAAATGGCCGTTGATATGAAGCAATTGCAATTGCAAGTATTTGGTGACTCCCAGTTAGTGGTCAATCAGCTTTTAGATAGTTACGAGGTCAAGAAGCCTAAACTATGCCCATATCATGATTACGCTAAAAAATTAAAGGGGTGGCTCGACAATGTGACTATTCAGCATGTGCCAATGAAATAAAATAAGAAAGCTGATGCTTTAGCTGCCATAGCTTTATCTTTAACCCTGCCTGATCAAGCGCAAGTTACTGTTTACCAAAAATGGGTAGTACCGCCGCCAAATTAGGCTGAAGGTGAAGAAAATGAACTCAAGCATCTTGTTGCTGTTTCTGAAGTTGAGAAAGAAGAATGGCGACAACCCATTATGGACTACTTATGTTATGGGGATACTTCCAGAAAATCTGAGGAGAAGGACTGAAATCCGTCGTCATGCACCTCGCTTCCTTTACTACAAAGATACTCTATACAGAAGGTCATTCGAGGGAGTACGCTTGCGATGCTTAGGGGAAAAAGAAGCACTCTAAGCTTTGCAAGAGGCACATTCTGGGGTATGTGGGTCACACCAGTCTGGACCAAAGCTCCACTTCCATATAAAACGGATGGGATATTATTGGCCAACGATGGTAAAAGATTGCTTGGACTACGCTCGAAGATGCAAGGCTTGTCAATTCTATGCGAGTTTTATTCATCGGCCTCCTGAAGTGTTGCACTTAACTGTTGCATCTTGGCCGTTTGATGCTTGGGGATTGGATGTTGTTGGACCACTGCCAAAGTCCTCTGGTGGGCACCTATACATCTTGGCTGCAACTGACTATTTCTCAAATGGGCAGAAGCTGTTGCTCTTAATGAAGTAAAGAAGGAAATGTTACAAGTTTCATCCGAGTAAACATTATCTATCGCTTTGTCATTCCTCGTTACATAATAACGAATAATGGCAAGTCGTTCGACAATAGGTTGATGAACAAGATTTGTGAACTCTTTGGCTTCAAGCAACGTAACTCTTCTATGTACAATGTTGCCGCCAATGGTCCCACCGCGTGCCAGAATTTGTATACAATAAATTTGCGCCGAGAAAATAAAATCAAGCCGAAAAATATTGCAACAATCGTAGTATTTGATTTCAAATAATTGAGTGTACAATCCTCTGATTCTTCTTTCCAATTGTAAATAAATTCAAGGGCCTTCGATCTTGATCTTGAATTTGATTTGTTCTTCGTTCTTGAGCTTGAACTAGATTTGTTCTTCGTTCTTGAACTTGAACTTGATGTCTTGAACTTGAACTTGATTGCTTGAAGCTTGTAGAGAAATTTGCGGCATTTGATCCACGAGCTCTCTCTTGCTTCTTATTATAACTTCTGGTGTCTTTTCTGAGTTATAAAGACCCCTATTTATAGTTGTAGAAGAGAGGATTTGTGATAAGAACAAACTCTTTCCGACCAATCAAATTGAAGTGTAACATGGCCGTATTTGATTATCCAGAACATGTCAGTTGCACACGTGGCGTGATTTCATTAGCCTTTTAATGTGACTTGGCATGCCTTGTCATTTTGACACGTGGCATGGTCCTATTGGCTCTTCCATTTGACGCAGTGTGCCACGTCATTTGACATGTGGCACCAAACTGGGCCTCTAGGAAGATGATATATTGGGCCTAATAAAGTGGGCTCATCAATTTAGCCCAACTAAAAGGGCTAGCCCAATTGTATACGGCAAAATCGGAGGGCCCGATTTCTCGTCAGCAAGGCATTTGTGGGAGACCATCTCGAGACCTCGAGGCCGCGAGGTTGCGGTCGAATTCTCCCCCTCGAAGTCCACTGACGACCGACTTAATGGCAATGCCGGAGAGGGGGAGTTCCCAAGGCGTGCAACTAGCACTGGCAGAACCTGGTGTCACCTAGTTGTCCCATCCCCCTTTATCTTCGTAATTAATGATTTTGTACTATGTCAGGTTTCCCCTCCTATATAAAGGGGATCCTTACCATTTTACAGGGGACTAATGTTGCTCCAACTACTCTACATGAAATATATGATAACTCTCTCTCTCTTTTCTCTCTAATACACTCTCTCGATATTGTTGCTTTATTTCATTATCTTCATACTTTTTCTTCATTTATTGCTTATCATTGGCCATAAAGAGCCTCCTTTAATATTATCGCATCTGTTAGCCCTTCCCCGACTGCCCCTAATAGCCCGAGCCCGAGCTCGGGAATCGACCTCGAGGCCCTAAATTCACTAGCTCGAGGCCCGTGAACGGCTATCCTTCGGTTTGATTACGACTCCTATTTTAGTTTACATCTCGTCCTTAAACTTCATATACATAGCATTCAACTGCTCTACAACTAGCAATAAAATAGA
>NW_017670839.1:56265-70967 GCF_001879085.1 Nicotiana attenuata | reverse complement strand
GAGCAAAAGCATAAGTGCTCAAAATGCCTGCTTACACTAAAGGTCGCACCGACCGAGCGGGTAAGAGCCCCCGGGCCAGCCTAAAGAACCCTAGGGCCATATCACGAATCTGAGGATTCTCACTAACTCTGAAACCAGTCCACCTGGCCAAAAGCAAAACAGAAAGGGGTAAAGAAGAACTAAAGCCGCAAAGGGTTTTTCTTACATATACATACGCGGAAAAATACATTCTCTGTCTACAAACATACTCTAAAAAAGGTGCTACATACGGGATGGTAAGGTCTACGCCCCACCCTCGACGAGCTACGAGCTATCGGCCTCATCTTCACTCCCCTCGGCGTCGGACCGGAGTAACCGAGCATCGCGTTCGTCCACCCTCGCTCGCCCGATCATATTAGGGAGACCTTTCCTTGCTACGGGGAAGGCTCTAGTGGATGTGGAAGCAGGGGAACTCACTTTCAGGGTGGGTGATGAAAAAGGTGTATTTCATGTGTGCAAGTCAATGAAGCAGCCCAATTGTACCGAAGTGTGCTCATTGGTGGATTTAATCACGGTTGTGATAATTGATGANAGCTTAGACATAATATCCGCTTGAACCGAAGCGTTGTCACGAGATATGCGGAGTTGGACCCCAAGGACCGGAAGTTTAGTCAAGGCATCTTTCTCCTCTGAAGCTTGGACCTGCGCCTGAGCTCTCAGCTCCCTACAATCATTCCTGATTCGGTTGCCTCACCCCTAAGACGCTCCAGGGCCTCCATCTTTTTCTGCAGCTGAGATAGGCGAAGAGTTAACCTTAGAAGTTAAAAAGCAAAATGCATACACAACCAGGACGGGAAGTTACCTACTCCATCAAATAGCTCCCGTAATTCGAGCTCCGGTACGCCTCGTATTGCCAGTGTGCCAACTCGACTTCCTTCTCCTCACAAAGGAACCTAAGGGATCTACCCTCATCTAGAGCTTTTCGGAGCCTAGCTCCATGATGGAGCAACTCGGACCTAAGCCTGTCAAAGGCCTGCAAAATGAAAAACCGATAAGGAAAGGAAGATGCGGATTTGGGAGGCCTATGTCGAAGCTCACCGCAACGTGAAGTCGGAAGACTTCCTTGAAGGCCGAGCACACATCTATTGATCTAGTCCCCTCAGCCTCGGAAGAATCAACCCTGGTCGAAGCACGATCGCTCGGAGGAGCCATCTTTCCAGAACCAGAAACCTCGGGCGCGACAGGCTCGGGCGATGTTTCCGTCTCAGAGGCCCGGCCCCGTTCCGCCTTTCCATGAGCGCCATCACCCTACAAGTACATTTCCAGCTTATTATTGTCGTCCTTTGGCTCGAAAGTCGGCAATCCCTCCTCCTCTCCGGAGGGGTACAGCCTCACCTTTGGAGGCTCTCCGATACCTATGACAACAAGATTAATGCATAAAAAGGGAAAAATGTCTCTCCAAATAAACAAGGAACAAAGGAAAAGCAGTATACACGCGCACCGTGATGTTTTACTTTCCATCTGCCCCGAGACACAGCTCGTCGCAAGTCGAGCGGGTCACCAGCTTCCGGACCCAACCAGGCAAACCAGGAACTTCGCCTGGTGCCCATGAAATTGCTGCAGAAAAGAAGGAAACACGATTACGAAACTAGCTTTCACCATGAACAAATTTGAGAAAGCACGGGACGCTCCACTCACGCATATAGTTCCATTCTTCAAGGAATGGCATAAGCTCCACAGGGATAACGTCAGCCGTCCAGACCCGGACGAACTGACTAGTCCACTCCCGATCTCCGTCTTCATCATCATCAACAACAAAAGGCGTGGACGAACGGCACCGCAAGGTTAGCAGGCCTCGGTAGCGAAAGGGTCGGCTGCCTGACGAGATGGCTGAGCGTGAATTCAAGCCCCGCCTTCTCCGCAAAAAACCTCATCATCAACTCTATTCGCCGAAACGACGGGTGTACCTGCGCCAAGGTAACTCGATACTTTACACAGAAGTCGAGCACGACCTTGTCGACTGGTCCCAATGTGAAGGGATACGTATATATGTTCAGGAACCCATCGGCATGGTCCGTGATATCCTCGCCTGGGGGAAGCACCTGTAACGCTGCCTCCTCTCCCCATCTGCAGTCTCTCCTCACCAACTCAAGGTGATCCTCCCTTATCAAAGACATAGTCTTCAAGATAAACTCCCGCGGCTCCTGAGCACTGGGAGCGGAACTCTCCCCTCTCTGCTAGGCAAACCTCGAAGTAGCAGTCATGGCTATGGCAAGACTAGAGGAGCTAAAGCGGGAACCTACACAAACACTCTGGTGCTAAGGTAACGAAGGACTCGACGCCGAAATAGAAGGAAATTATCTAAAAAAGTGGGATCTCCCAAAAGGCGGAAGCAACCCCATATATATGTGGAAACAGCAACGATCTGCCTGCCCGAGATAGGCCCCGGGAGTCTAATGACTTCGATGCCAGTCCCGAGGTGGTACCCGACCTCGAAGACCTCCATCAAAAAGAAGTTAGTCTTTAAGAAGCCAACAACACCATCTCCAGTGCCGAGGTGGTACCCGACCTCGAAGACCTCCATCAACATGAAGCTAGGCTTAAAGAAGCCAATGGCGTCATCTCCAGTCTCGAGGTGGTACCCGACCTCGAGGACCCCCATCAGCAGGAAGTTAGGCTCCAGAAAGCCTCCAGCACCATTGCAGAGCTCCTTGCGAGCGTCCTCGAGAAGATCATGAGATGACGCCAGTTCCGCAGCCGCTACCTCGCTTTGCTTCCTCAGCCCGAGAATCTCCGCATTCAGTCGACTAATCTGCAAATCATTTTGCTCAACCTGAAAAAGTAAAGTAAGCCAATCTACATCAAAATATGGGTGAAAAGGTCGGGTACAAGCAGGACGAAATACCTGTGCAGCGAGATCAGCCTTTTCCTGGAACGCTCTCTCCAAAGCGGCCCGGAGCTCTCCTGATTCTTTCTCTCCTCGGGCAGAATGAGGCTCCGACTCCCGCAGCACCAAAGTAAGCTTCTTGCATGCTTTCTCATGGTAAGAAAGCTCCTCGCGGAGCCGAAAGATGGCATGACCGTACATATCCTTGCACTGCGGCACAACGGAAGAGTTAGAAAAAAAATGAAGAACAACACTCGAGACTAAAATAGGTATACGAAAGACAGCTATCACCTGCTGCATGGATCTCTCCGCCGCCTTAACGGCGCCAAGAACGTCAAACCCGACGTTATCACTAACACCGTCAAAGATGTTTGGCAAGTGAGCCTCCCCCTTGAGAGGAATCCCCGTTTTGACGACGTTCGCATCTCGAGCGTCCCTCAGTTCCCTTAACGAGACTTGAAAGCAAGAGATGAAATCATTCATGTCGCCGATTTCCCCAAGAGGCAACCCCTGCTCCTGAAAAGCTCCAGGCCCTGACCCTTCAGGATCGATGGCAATGGTCCCCCTTACGGAAACTGCGCCAAACTCAGTCATGTGACCCGAGGCCACATTAACACCCTCCTCAAGGGTCTTCGATCTACGGGACCGACCCGAGTCAACCGTCCCAGATTCAGCGGCCTCCGATCGAGATACCTCCGAGGCTCCCACACTTGACCTCGTCCTCCGCGCTAGCGAGCACTCATCGTCGTCCTCATCCTCAGCACCAAGATTTTCCCCTACAGAGCAGAGGTCCTAGTAGCGGCTTGATGCTTGAGTGACCTGGATTTCTTTGCCACAGGAGGATCAATAGCCGCCTTACCTTCCCTCTTCTTGTCCTTGCCGGGCTCCGAAGCCTCCACTTCACCGCTAGGGGGCGGCCTCATCAGCATATTCTCGCCAAGACCTGCGCAAATGCAGCAACCGCAAGTTGTCATCACCAAGGGGCGCAAGGAGAAACGCTAATATGAGGCATAGGCGGTAAGAAAACTCTACCATGATTCTTGGCCACCCATCGCTCCTTGGCCAGGTCGGTCCAAGACCGAACAAGATATGGGAACACCTTATCCAACCGCTTGATCCATCCCGGCAAATCCGGAACCGCCTCATGGTACCAAGCAGCGGCTGCAGGAAACGCAGAGAGGTCATTATTCCAAAAGAAAAATATTATTTATAAAATGCGGTTAACGGAAAATTGCTTACGTTGTGTGTTCCATTTCTCCGGAAAAGGCATCCTCCGGGCCGGGATGATATCCGAGGTCTTTACCCGGACGTACCTGCTCATCCACCCTCGATCCTTTCCCTCGTCGACGCTCGAAAAAAATGATTTTTTGGATCGATGATGGAGCCTGATCAAACCTCGATAAAATCGAGGGCAATACATCCTAATCAAATGGTTGAGGGTAAAGGTCTCGCCCTCAACCCCTTCGGTGAAATGACGGAGCATCAATACTATCCTCCAGAAAGAAGGATAGATCTGACCAAGCGTCACTTGGTACTTGTCGCGGAAATCAAGGATAACCGGGTCTATCTCTGGAGGAGAGGATTCAGAAGAATTATCGAGACCCAAGGTGAACGGGTAGGTACACGTGAAGGAAGCCGGCCTTATAGTCCGTTATATTCTCATTAGGACCGGGAATCTCCACCCCCGACTACCTCGCTCTATCGGCAGTCTGTCCTCACCGTTCCTATGTTAGTCACGATGCTAATATATCGGGACACATGCTCACATTGGCCCGGTGTGGATGAAGTGGCATCGATGGTAAAATCTTTCGACATATCAAGATTGGGCGGAGTGCACTGTTCCAAGGAAGGTATCGCTCTAGCTTTCTCTTTAGGCGATCGAGATGGTGATGCAACTTCGTTCCGCCGAGGAACCGTTCTAGAAGTCCTAGCCATATCAATGGTAAAATTTTCTCTAAAACAAGATGGAAGAGTGTAAAAGATGATGGGTTTTGACTCGTGAATTTGAAGACGCGGTGAAAATAAAGAGTATCAAACAGTCGATATATTTATAGGAGCCGCTTGGGCAGCGAAAAAGGCGAGTCGATAAGCAGTTCGTGGGTTCCTCGATAATCGCATTTGACGGCGATCCTTGTACGGTTTTCTGAGATATGGTATTTAATGATCTTAAAGGTTGGCGTCAGGGCAATGATGCCGTCGAAACGGCGGTTCAAAATCGTTTCCTATTTCTTCGATCTAGAAAATGCGGAGACTATCTGTATACGGCAAAATCAGAGGGCCCGATTTCTCGTCAGCAAGGCATTTCTAGGAGACCATCTCGAGACCTCGAGGCCGCGAGGTTGCGGTCGATTTCTCCTCCTCGAAGTCCACTGACGCCCGACCTAATGGCAATGCCGGAGAGGGGGAGTTCCCAAGGCGTGCAACTAGCACTGGCAGAACCTGGTGTCACCTAGTTGTCCCATCCCCTTTATCTTCGTAATTAATGCTTTTGTACTATGTCAGGTTTCCCCTCATATATAAAGGGGATCCTTACCATTTTACAGGGGACTGATGTTGCTCCAACTACTCTACATAAAATATATGATAACTCTCTCTCTCTTTTCTCACTAATACACTCTCTCGATATTGTTGCTTTATTTCATTATCTTCATACTTGTTCTTCATTTATTGCTTATCATTGTTCTTCATTTATTGCTTATCATTGGCCATAAAGAGCCTCCTTTAATATTATCGCATCTGTAAGCCCTTCCCCGACTGCCCCTAATAGCCCGAGCTCGGGAATCGACCTCGAAGCCCTAAGTCGACTAGCTCGAGGCCCTGAACGGCTATCCTTCGGTTCGATTACGACTCCATTTTAGTTTACATCTCGTCCTTAAACTTCATATACATAGCTTGAACTGCTCTGCAACTAGCATAAGAATAGATCACGTATTTTTAGAGTCCCATCAACAAATTTAATTGTTATTACCATTTTCATAGACTTATTTATTTAATCCATATATATTGGACTTATATAATTAATTTAATTATATTAGCCCATAATATTTATTTAGACCAATATATCTTGAATTTTAAAATATAATCCAAATTCTTTTATGGATTTAAAATTTATATGCCTACCACATATAAAAAAAAAGTGAGAAGTAAATACAAAAGAAAAACAAAAAGCCTCAACAGATGCAGAGATGTTCATCATTTGCCTTTAAACAAAGAGATATCTTATTTCAGCATTCTACTTTTTAAGTTTATTATCATCCGGCAATTACTGATTAAAACATGTTAGACACCTAAAGCCAGCCAGAGTATTTATTTTCAAAGTCTCCAGCAATTAACCTAGAGCTTCAGCACTACAACGGATTGCTCAAGCCTTTTGTTTGAGGCGGAGCTTTCTCTGATCTGACAATTTTTTTGCCAACCTACAAACCAAAGAGAAACAGGAAAATCAGATTATTTGCAAATTAAAGATGATATTAATGTGCACTTATATTTTCTGTAAAAGGTGAACTTACTCAACGAGAGCCATTTCGTTGGTCCAATCGGCTTTTCCTACAGGTTTGCGCTTGTCTGAGATGGGTTCATAAAAACCAGTTTCGAAGTTAACGGAAGAAACAGGGCGCTTCAACAGGTCATTTGATATATGCACCAAGTTGCTCAGATTTTCTTCTTTTGCATTGTCAGTCATTGTATCTTCATACTTCAACCCATCAATCTGATGATCAATAATGTTCCATTTCAGAAAGACGAACATGACATGCGTAAGTATCATTTGATGAAATGAAAGAGACAGCAATACATTTTAGTACCTGAATCCTGAGGTAAGTATCATTTGATGGAGTGCCATGTAGGAACATAGATGTATAAATATCAGCCATATCACTCAAGGCAGACTCAAAAACATCAATGAGGGGAGTGCTATCTCCTGGCCCCATAAACCAATTGACCAATCCCCACGTCTTACCATCCTCAACATCAAACTTTAGAACCCCTTTTGCTGATCCAGTGCCCAGTGAAAGTATAACAAACGTAACATCATGATCTATAGCTCTGTTACTTGATGATGAACTTCTCCACATCTCTTGTGTAGCTTCTCGTATTGCAAGCAAAGTCTTTGGTACAATTTTATTTGTCAAACTTAGTCAATTAGTGATACTGTAAAATGATCATATATGACTGTGCACACAATTGTAACTTACAGGATTATTGGCCGCAACACCACCGTCGACGGTGTTATATATTTTGGTACCTTTGGATGACTTAACTTCAAAACGATAAGGAGGAAGGTAATATGGTGCTGCAGAAGTAGAGATGCAAACATCTGCAAGTAGACAGTCTTTTGTGTCGTCCCCTTTCGCCTGTGGTAAAATAAATCATCCATCATTAGTGAAGAAAATTAAGTAGGAAAACAAAAGAAAAAAAATTAAAATGACCTGTAAAGATGAAAAGATAACAGGCTGGAACTCATGGACATCAAAGGCAGGAATGACAACATTAGTTAGTGTTTGGCTAAGCTTTCTATCTCCAATCATATTCTTGATTTTCCCACGCAAATACTCTCCATCATATTTAGGACGAAACAACATGGACTGGATCCAATCGACGATTTTTTCGGCACTATGGTATACAGGGCCAACATATCTGTTGTAAAGGTCCTTAACCCAATTAACTACAGTATCCCACCCGGGAATGCTAAACCTGCATGCAGAGAGCACACGATAAACAAGCAGAAATTTAGACCTGGTTAAATAAATGCAAATTTAATGCATACCGGGGCTTTGCTTTATCTTGCGGGAATATATGTGGACTCTCCTTCAGATAGAATTCAGTAATTTCATCTGCACGAAATAAAGGTCGATTCTTTTCATTCGGGGTTGTTAACATTGCAGTAACTAAACCTCCAGTGCTTGTCCCTGCTATGTAGTCAAAGTAGTCTGCGATCCTAGCATCACTTCCATCCAGTTTCTGTGGAAAAATTAGAAAAATTATTTAGGAAATTTTGGATAATGTACGAGATTAAAGTTCAAGAATTTTGATACTATCAAGCTAAATTAACCTACAATGTAGCCAGCTTTCTGTATCAAGCCTGAGATCTGATATAACCAATTAAAGTGCATTGATAGTGCTTTATGTAATTAACGTATATTCTTTATAAGAAAGTACAATATATATATGTGTGTTAACTAACCTGGAATTGGGATTCAAGAAAAGCAAGAATTGTACCGGGAATGATCCCTCTAACACCTCCACCATCAATGCTAAGAATCGTTATCACCTTTCCTTGGGATGATCTAGCCATGCTTGAATGTCGCAGTTGTTTAACTAAATCTATGTCTACGAATTAAGCTTAGCAATCTGAGTGCCTTTACACTAGGAGTATTTATAGTGGCGGAGCAATGCAAAGTGTTTGCTTTACCTTACTTGAAATTCATGAGTTTGTCATCGAGATTAACGCAATTCTCGTGAGGGAGGAAAGTATACAATGTTTTTGGTGCATGGCTTACAAATGTGATGATAGTCTGCAAGATGTCATCAAAAAATCAACACGTCGTACATAACTCCTGCTATGCTCGACTCCGCTTCCGAAATATTACGAAAACTGTTCTTACAGCTTTAAAAAATTTATCTAACAGCTTGAAATAATGCTGGATCCTTTTCAGAAGTAAACTTTCACACAATTAAGTTCCTACGCATTAGCGGCAGATGCAACTTGAAAGTATTTGAATCCTGAACTTTCGTTGTAGAGCATAAATTTGTGAAAAAATCTATTAAAATAGCAAAAAACAGTAGATATGAACCATAACTTAAAAATACGGAAAAGGCCTAAAAATGCCACTCAACTTTCAGAAATGGTCTATCCATGCGATCCGTTAAAAAAAATGCTATTTCCATGCCACTGCCGTTACAGAAATGGCTCATCTATGCCATTATTTGACTAACAGTTGGAATTTATTTTTTTTTAAATATTTATAAGACTTGAATTTCCACGTGTCCTGTCATTATTGGTCCGATTTAACCCATGCCCCACTTAAGTCTAACCTTGGTTAGGTCCATCTACCCAAACCCAACCCAGTTAAAACAAAAACAAATCCCCTTCACTCTTCAGTCGTCTTCCCCAAATCAGCAATCCTAAAACCTCCATTAAATCCAATTTTTCCATTATCTTTCTGAAATTGTAATCCTAACTCCATTAAATCCTTTCATCTAGTTTAGAGAGTGGGAAGCAGCCATTTCCTCCAATTGGAAAATGAAATGGGTTCGGTTCATGAAGTTCTGAGAAATCAATTTGGGACTATAATCATATCCAGCATCTTCGCAATCTATGTCAAATTGAAACTCCTCATCCACTTCAGACTTGGGAGAAAGAATCTCCCTCTCAGCAATTAGCCTTCTTGCCTCCAAGCAAACAACTTCAAGCTCACTTGGTTCCTCCTCCCCACTACGGAATTTCCTGCTCGTCATCTCACAAATTTCAGCAAGGCAAAGACCATAAGCAGCGGCTTCCTTGAGAAAAATGGTGGAAAGGGACAAGACACGAAGGGCCAATTTTTTATTTGGGGAAGATGACCGGAGAGGGGGGATTTGGAAGGGTTAGGTTTGGTTTTGGGTTGAGTTGATTATTTGGGTAAAAACTTAACCGGGTGGGATTTGGGTTAATTGACCTAACCGAGGTTAAAATTAAGTGGGGCATGGGTTAATCCGGCCAATGAAGATATTACACGTGGAAATGTTAGTGTTAAAAAAATTTAAAAAAAAAATTGTGCCGTTAGTTTAATAATGGCATAGATGAGCCATTTCTATAACGGCAGTGGCATGGAAATAGCATTTTTTTTTAACGGATAGCATGGATAGACCATTTCTGAAAGTTGAGTGGCATTTTTAAGCCTTTTCCGTTAAAAATATAATGACTTCAAACCAGTAGATCGTAAATTCTGGACGATGGGAACTTAGGGTCTACCAAACTGTATAGAGAATCTGGTTCTCTATCAGTTCCACATAACACACACAATCAAAGATAAGTAAATGACACGACAGAGCTTTACGTGAAAAACTCCCAGCTCACGGGATTAAAAATCACAACCTACACTCGTGGGATTTCAACTTCACTAACTGAGCAAACTTCGCTTACAAACTATTGTAACCTAGAAATTAACCTCTTAATCCCTCGCCTACTTGTAATCTATTACAAGCCTCTTTGTAATAACTCTATTACAAAGCTCACAACTCGACTAACTCTAGCCCAGATACAAACACAAGGTTTATGATTTTACAGATGGTTTCCTGCACAATACTTCTAGCTAAGCTAAGTAGGAATTACAAGAAGATCACTCTAACAAAGGTACAACAAAACTAAGGACATATAGTAACACAGTACTGGACTGGTCCTTCGTTCTGTTATTCTTCGTTCTTGAAGCCTTGAAGTCACTTGCAAGATGGCAGCACACTTGAGAGAGAAACTTGATAATTTTCGGATTGTTCAAGCATGTATTTTTCCCTTACTTCATGTTGATAAATATACAAGTGATGTCACTTGCATGACGCAAGCAATTATCTGGTACATGGCATTCTCCATAAAGTGACTGCTGCACTGTTTGTACTGTTGCGTGTGTGCAGAGAAACAGTCCAGCGACTTTACAGCTGTGAGGAGTTGACTTGTACTGTCAGCAAGGGAACTAACGTCCATTTGTACCCTCTGTCGTCTCTTTGACTCAAGTTGTTGGAACTTGTGCCTGACTTGAGACTTGTTGTTCTTGAGCACTTTAAGGATGCGTAACAGATTCCTAAATCTGGTTCTTATCATAAAGTTTGTTAGATCATCAAAATACAAAGGAAGCACATAACTTATCACTGGATCCGCCTCTCCTACGCATAATCTCCTCTAGTAAATGCCACTTCATTTCTCAGCGGCTTTATATATGTTTAATAAGTTCTAATTATCTTCTTCGTTTTTCTCATCTAATTGGATAATAAAGAAGGAAATAAATGAGTCTATTCTTCTAGTATATATACCTTCTCTGAGTTCCTAGGGTGTGTTTGGTAGGATAGAAATCATTTTTCATGAAAAGGAAGAAAATGACATCCCTCCCTTATAGGTGGAAGTAATTTTCACAAAATATCTTGAATTTTTCACTTTATATTACTTGGTTTAACTAACATGAATCTAGGCATTATAAATAATTTCAGGTACTCAAAAATTTCACTAAAACAATACACTCCAATTTGTTGATATTATTTAATTTTTAATATATATTTTTCTAGAAAATATCTTTTACTCGTCCAAACTAATATCTAAAATTATTTTTTGGGAAACTTTTACTCTGAATTTTTTATTTTATTTATGAAAAATACTTTCTGTCGTATCAAACATACCATAGCTAACAAACAATTCAACGTATTAAACTCAGCTTTTGTTTTTCATCTCCGTTATGTTTCTTTGGATTAAAGAAGGAACGCGGTTAGAATAGTCTTCGTGGTATCTTCGAACGAAGCCAGCAGGTGTACTCATTCAAAGAAAATGAGTGATTATTTTTCTAAATTAACTTCAAAGAACATTAATAATAAAGAAATTTTTATATGGTGAATAATTATACAAGAACTGTTCTGCACCTAATAATAATAATACATGAAATTAATATTACGTAGAGATTACCTACGTTAAAGTAGGGCGTTTGTTTTTTAGGTAATTTCATGAGGTTTTTTCCTATCTATACCATATATGAAACTTTATTATCAAAAATGTGCATAGTATGTAAATTACCCGCCCAATCCACGTTTTACCTACAATTTTTGTACCATTCGTCTATTAGGTATTAAAAGGGCAGAATATTCCCTGAAAAACGAGCTAAAATTAAGGAGAGAATCTTGGTATTAATTGATTTTACATTAAATTCAATTTTAAAAAGGGAAAGGAGATTTCTCATCTGCGTATTTTTCTCCAGAACTACAATTCAAATTCTCGAAAAAAAACGAAACGAACAGCTGCAAAAAACTTACGAACAGAATTCAACTACTAACAGATTCGACGAACTGAATTCAAATTATAGAATTTCAAATTTTCGAAGTTTCAACTAACTCAAAGTTAGATAAAAATCTGTTCTTGTCGCGGTTTCTTCTCTCAAATTGGTCGCTCATATATATCTATGTCTTCATCTTTTCTTCTCAATATAGAGAAATCCAATTAAAACATCAACAACACAACAAGAAATCATGTACCAAATCGCAATCATGCTACAATTTAATGGGAATTGGGATAATTAGGCAATTTAGAGATTTTGAATATTATGCCATTGTGTAGATGGGAAATGCAAAATCCCAATCATGCTACAATTGAATGGAAAATCTGATTATAAAAAAAATGGTCTTCATCTCTAAAATTTCTATACAAAAACTACAAACTCAGTTTTAGGTATGTATAAAGTATGTTTTAAGGATATCTACAAAGTTACTACATTTATACTACAATAACTACAATCTATGTTGAAACAAAATGTTGAGTACAAAATTTTCTCTTCACTTACAAAATTTCTTCAAAAAAAACCTAAAAATAACTAAAATCAGTTTAAGTATTGTATAAAGCTGTATTGTTTTTAAGAGTATCTACAAAATTACTATTAATTGATTGTACATTAAAAAATGGGTCTCGTCTACAAAATTTTACAAAAAAAACTACAAATCAGTTTTAGTATTGTTAAAGCCTGTACTGTTTTTAAGGGTATCTACAAACGTTCTAACATCTATTCTATAATTAAACTACAATCTATGTTTGGAAAAAAATGTTGACTACAAACTTTCTCTTCATCTACAAATTTCTTCAAAATAAACTACAAATCAGTTTAAGTATTGTATAAAGCTGTATTTGTTTTTAAGAGTATTCTACAAATTACTATATTTATATTACAATTAAACTACAATTTTATGTTGAAAAAAAATGTTGACTACAAAATTTTCTCTTCATCTACAAAATTTCTTCAAAAAAACTACAAGTCAATTTAAGGTTTCAGGGTGAAGCTTGGTATTTAAAAGTTGAATCTTTGAATCAAAGTCAGAAGAAGGGGTAGGGGATTATCCTTAATTTTTGTTTCCTTTCTGAACTCATCATTCTTATTCCAAAGTTCCATGTACCTATCGACCTGACAGAGCAACTATTAGAGAGAAGAGAATGGAATTTTACTGGAAGACAACACTAAAGAATAAAGTTGTTAGACCAACATGATTCACACAAAGGTGATTAAGAGCTTCCATTTCTCTCTTTCGTGCATGATCACTAGCCAAAGTCGCTTCATCCTTGTAAGTCCGTAAATGAACATTCTGCATTTTCAGGCATTATGAGATCCGGTAAAATTAAAAGCCTTATTTTCATTTTTGACTTTTCCAAAAGACATAATGGCTCTCCGTTATCTTTTAAAATGTTGAGTATTCATCAGTGATGTGAAAAAGCAGAACACAATCGATGTGGAATTTTGTTTGGTTTCAGAAGAGGGAAAATGGTAAAAAGAATATGGGGTATGGGTAAAAACGTGGGTGGGGGGTGAGGGGTTAGGAGAGAGAAACGTGGGATATATGGATACCTTTAATTAAGGAGTAAAAACTGCCCATTAATTAGACCCTTAATTAAGTATGGTATAGGATTGGTAATTTGGTATACTAAGTGTAATTTACTCAAACCTTAAACATGTAGGGTAAAAAGGTTTCCTATGTGATATAGGAATGTAAAAATTTCTAATTTCATCTTCCTATTCTAATGCACCTACACGTATTTCATACTTTTGTTTCGATCAAATTTATGTAACTTATTTTAATTTAGCGTGAAGTTTAAGAAAGAAATAGAAGAACTTTTGAAGTTTGTAATCTTAAATATGACATCATTTGTATGTCTATAAGAGCTCTGAAACTTATAGTCTTAAACATGTTATAACGTATTGTATAACAAAATCTTACAAAAATATATATAGAATATGTATCATTCTATAAAAAGATAGTTTGACATAAGTTACAATAGAGGGAGTATTATATATCACAAAAATAACACACTGATTCTACATTACTTAAAGCAAATGCCAAAAGCACTTTTTCTTCAAAAAGGCATTTTTTTTTTTAAAAAAGATTTTAGGCCACAATAAAAATAAATAAATTTTGAGTAATAGAAGAAGTAATTTTTCTGCTATGAGAGAAAGTTACAATGTTTCTTCTTAGAAGCAAAAACAGAAATTTATTGTTTAAGACAAAATTACGCTATTTACGTTGTATCCACATTAATTTCGACAAAGAAATCAGTCGTTAAAACACATGTTCCTTCTTCTTCTTCACCATGATTTTTTTTTCATTGTCTTCCGAACTCCTAATTTTCACAAATCTTACCAAATCCCAAACAAATATAAGAAATATTTTTATAATATTTTTATTAATGAAAATCACGTTTTTGTTTTTAGATAATATTAATTATAAAGTAATTTTATATATGTTCTTTTCGTAAATTAGCGCTCAAAGCCAGTTTTTGAAAAGCAACAAAGTGCTCTCCAATGATTTGGCCAAATTCAAAATACTTTTAAAGTCGCTTTTCGAAAAGCTATCTAGATTAAAGCAAAATAAACAAAAATTTTAAGCTAGGGCAAACAAGTTCTTACTATTGCCAACTAAATGCTGCATAAAGTTTATGCGGGATTTTTATTAAAATTATACGACCAACCAACCTTTTTTTTTTTCGCTGAAAACGGAGCATTACATTAATAAGTTAAGTACGAGAATACAAGGGTGATTGAAATGTAAGTTGCTAGTGCCAGTTACATTAAAATCTAAATGCATGAAAGTAAAAGACAAAGAGAAAAAGAGGGGGGGGGGGGGG